>NW_020653993.1:5818014-5869254 GCF_003589595.1 Hyposmocoma kahamanoa
TTGTCTTCAAATCCGGGCTTGCACCTATGAGTTTCTCGTTCTCGTTTAATTTGAAATTTACGATGAGCTTTTCGTTGAAGGAAAATATCGTGAGGAAACCTGCAAGAAAATTTGTGAGAGGAGGCTTATACCCAGCAGTGGGACTTTAAAGGCTAACTATTACTTAATATGAGTTTCAAGTTAAAATAAATTTGTATATTGGATGATACCTAGTCTATAGTGATAGCGTACGTATCACTCAACAGGCTTAAAAAATGTTTAGTGCTTTGCATAACCTACATTGGACCTTCTGTCTAATTTGATATGAACTTATAGCAGACCAGCAGTTAATCAACAAATTGAAATAACTCTATAATTAAATTAGTTCTGCCGCCAGTTGATGTTGCACATGCATGGAATCGTATTTCCCTTTGAAATTTATTTTCATTTACCAACACTGAAGCTTTCCACGTTTAATTATCGAGCTTGTTGTGTTCCCGTTTGGCTCAAGGAATAAGTGAAGCACATCTAGTTGTGCAATCGGGAAAGTTTACGCGCAGTCTGTCGCTACGGCTCAACTCTTTGAGTAGTAAAAATTCACAGCGAGTTGTTTCGTTTTTAGCTTTATGAAACACAACTTCTGTGAAAAACACAACTTCTCTGAAAAACACAGGCGAGTTTTCCGCTCGTTCCGATTCAATTCATTAGGGTGTCTTTGAAACGATATCCAGTAGTATAGAGCGTCGGTTTTTGTTGATTAAACCTTCTAGAAATTTCTTGTGAAATAAATGTGGGTGCTTTCGGGATCTAGAGGCGACGAGAAAAATTGGTAACTTAAGAATACCACTTTTGTTTCTCTTCTGTTTAGATTTAAATAGCCGTATTATTGAGATAGTCAAACTTAAAGTGGATGGGCATTAATTATGGAGCGTATCGGATTTAAACAAACAAAGCGAGAGTCCATGTTTATAGTAACCGATAGCTAAACTTTCCAATCGAAAAGCGGGTTTGAGGGAGGCGTTTCGTTATTACCATATTTGGTCATGCAAAAGGTGATATTTTAGCAAAATAGGTTTGATGGCGAGAAGCGCCATCTACATTCAAAAGGACTAATTGATAATGTCACTTAGCGATGGGTGGTCGTCATGGTATCGGGTCAGACGTTTGCGAGTATGCAATTATACAGAAGAAAGATAATGTACATTTGAAAATTGAGATAATTCAATTGCATGTTCAGAACTATATTCAAAATTTAACTTCAACTCTATGTCACTTATGACAAGATGATGTATGGATCATCTTAGCCTAAGGAGAGACGTTGGCTTTCTGTGTGTGTTCTACGGTCTTTATAATGGGGCGAATGCTCAGAGGAACTTTTCGAACTGGTGCCACCGTCTGGATTCCACCATCGCACCTCTCGTCAAAGGAGAAAAGTTTATCCCCACATCTTAGATGCCTGTCATTGTAAGACCACGCGGGCATCTCATTCGTTCCTTACTGCAAGATGCAAGATGTGGAATGATCTGTCTCCTGAAATATTTCCTTTGCGCTATGACGTGAGGTTCTTCAAAAAGCGTGTCTACAGGGCTCTCAAAGGCTGACAACGTATAAGCAGCTAACCTGCTGTTGCAAATGTCTATGGGCGACGATGACCATCTATCAAGTGGCTCGTCTGCTCGTTTGCCTCCTTCTTTATATAAAAATAACGATCCGAAGTACAAAGCTGCACTCATCTATAGACCGCACTTCACAACTGGGATCACAAGAAGCCCTCAGGTTGTATATTGAAAACATATTTTATTTCCTATCAAAACAGAGTAGTAAAATAGCGTGATGACGTCATTACACGATTATAATGCTACATGTACATGATATCATGTATAGTTTAGAAATGTGTCATAAGCGATAGGTAAGACAAACGTAATTTATTACTAAGAATCTCACCCGAAATGCTTGTAAGCATGCAACTGAGTTCAAGGTCGTCCACGAAATCATAAGTCCTTACATACGTAAGCGACACTTCTACCAGCTGCATTGCCGCTCAAATCTTTAAATCGCAAAGATATTGACGACCTCAGTTAGTTTATTGGTTAGTTCGGTTTCCGGTAGGACCAAATTGGGAAATGAACTTTCTTAAATTGGTTCTGGTCTGGTTGTGCTATACACACTTAACATCAACTGAAAAGGTATACAAAGAAACTAAAATCATGAACATTAAACAATTATATAACTACACAACATGCATTCACACTGAGCTTACATTCGTAAAGAAAAGACAATTGCATAAGTACAATATCAGCTACAGCCTATCATCTGCCCATGATCAGAATTAACTACGGCAAGAGGTCAATAGGTTTTGAAGGAGTACAAATCTTTAACAAACTGCCCTCAAATGTAAAGGATGCGGAGTCATTTAGTTTATTTAAATCAAATGTTCACGACCATTCACCACCGAAATAAAGATTTAATTGATATAATGAAAATGTAAATTTCTAAACAGTTGTACTCTCAACTTGCGTTTGTTTTAGTTGTCAAGTTCTTATGTAAGTGACAAATGTCTTAATGAGAATAAACTATCTTTGAACTCGAATGCGACATAGAGAATTCCGTTGCTCTGTTACACATAGTACAGGGAAGTCCATATTTGAGACCAGGAAATTGATATTTTACGACCTCTGTGGTCGGATGACTTGCATACTGGTTTTCATGGAATCGCCATTTGTTAGGTTCCGGGTTCGATCCCCGACCGGGTCAATGTACAAACTGAATTTTCTATATTGTCTCGGGTCTGAATGTTTGTGGTACCGTCGTTGTTTCCGTTTTCCATAACACAAGTGTTTTAGTTACTTACTTTGGTATCAGTGCAACGCATGTGATGTTGTTTAATATAACATATAAGTATACATATAAGTCAAAGTCAAAGTCAAAGATTATTTATTCCATAGGTAAAATGAATTTACACTTGAAATCGTCACATTTAAGCTACTGCTCGTTCACTACGCTGACTAGAGTTCACTAGAGTTTCTTGCTCGTTCTTCTCAGGGAGAGAAGAACGAGCAAGAAACTCTAGGGATTGCTCTTTTCAAATAAACTTAAATGCTATGGAATACACTTTGAATCAAATTTGTGTGGATTCTGGAGCCATGTCGTCTTTCCATACATGTTTATCTAACACGTAGTCTTCAATTTTGTAATATGATTTTTCGATCCAAATATTGTTAATGTAGTTTTTAAACTTAGGAAATGATAAACTTAATATATGCTCCGGAATCTTATTGTAAAAACGTATACAGTATCAATTTGAGGGGAACTACTAATACCCACCCTGAGGTATAAACTTGACAAGTCCTTTGTGCGTTTAGTTTCACCAGCGCTCTTCGAAACCGGAACGCAATAATACTCACATTACAACTTGTCGACAGAAATTGTACAGTATTTCCCTGGACGACTCTTTCACGAGAATCCTACCGCTATTAAATAGTACATAATGTAAGGAATAACTCTAAACGTAAACATTTCCTCTCGTGAGGTTCGTCCTATTGTGAGATACACATGTCCAAAGTAATAAGAGCTGTTGCAAATGTTACGGACGTCTGCTTCGTTGTTGCCAACTCTCCAATTGAAATTGTTCTGATTTGCTGAAAACTTAGCATGTTCGGAATCTAGTTTGACTTGCGGTGCTTATATTACAGATTAGCCAAAGCATTATTTCTTTTTCGCTCTTATTACAGCATTTTTGACCGGCGCGTTTATGAATATGGTGAATCAATGTTTGTGAATGATTAATTGAAGATTGACACATCTACGTTAATATCTTTTATTTTATTATTTATGCACAGGCTGGCGTAAGTGTAGTCTGGGGTGATCGTAACACATCCCGAATTTAATAAATCATTGTCAATATTTCTCCTTAACGGGTTCATCGTGACAGTTTGGTTCATAAAGTTACATAACCATTTATGAGCTAAACGCGTACACGTTTTGCAATAAGATTCTTATTGATATAGAGTGGCATCTGGCGTAACCTTATTTATTAAAATGTTGTACGCAATCTAGATTCCTATAGTCGTCCGAATTTTATTATTAGTTGTAATAATCAAGGTTCTCCTTTGGCTGCGCCGTTGCGTATCATTTTCAGTTCCATCTATATTTATTTGTTACATTTATTGATTAATAACATTTATTTTAAACATTTTTCTCATCGCACACAATACGCAACTCAAACGCATGTAACATGATATTCTAGCAAACACTATCCTTCTCGTACTCGCTCCCCGCTACCTCAAAAGTGTACAAGTGTCCGCGAGTGATACTCAAAATAAATTATAAAAACATTAAATAATATTAAAATCCGCTTAAACTTATGTTCTCAACAAAAAAGTGTAGACATTGTAGTGAGACATAAGAAACCATGGATATTATATTAACCTCTTAACCTCAATTGCTGTACGTGCTGGTGCCTTCACAAGATAAGACCTAGCCCCTCCATTCTTGTTCATCTGACTCGAATTTATTGTAATAAATTAATAGTTATCCATTACTTTTCATAAGAGCGCATTTTAGTAGCAGTAGAGCTCCTTGAGCAAGAGTTTATCCGGGAAAGTACTGCCACCTCACCTATTTCTGCCGCAAAGCAGTAACGTGAGCATTACTGCGTTCCGGTTTTGTTGGGTTGTGACGGACCTCCTTATACCGTCATCCCACCTTTTTGTATCGCCTCTCTCCATTTGTATCGTATCGTTTTTTCTTCTTCTACTCATATTTAAATTTAAAATTGTTCCATTTTACCTCGCATTCTGATTTTGTTTCTTTACATCGGCACTCTCTGCGCGACCGCGGTAGCGAACATACCATTATTTATATTTTTGAATCGTTTACTAGCTATATATATACAGTTTACATTTTAAAGATTATATTTGTTAAAACCGATTAAATATCTATAAACTGGACTTTCAACGTTTGAATTGCTAAAGTTACTAAATAAGATGTTGGAGGCTGCAAGGCTGCGGAGGCTATTACTGCTATCCAGGCTACACACTATTACAATCTACCAGAACGCCCCCAGCAGCAGCAGCACCTCCACAGGGTAACGGTGCTGGTGAGATTACAGGCACATGGGACTTTCATCTCACGGTGACCCTCAGATCTTTGAGATTTAAAGCTCTGAACGGTACTGCAATTGTTATGGACAGGTGTGTCGATTACCACCAGATGCACGATTTGTCCGTTTTCACGTCACTTGCTATCATAAAAAAATTGTTGCTTGATTGTGATCCTAGCTGTTTTTGATCATGAAACAAATCTATGGCATGTACTTAAATATAAAGACCTATCGCTATACATTTCATCGATACAAACAACCTTGTCAGCTAAAATGGAACACGAAATAAGAAATATTTGTTTCGGTTCGATGGAAATATGAATTGGCAATATTTATCGTGTTAAATTATGAGGAATGGCGGTGATGGCACGGAATTGACGAGCGTGAAATGTGGAATGGTATATTTTTCCAGGGCAAAGGTTAAGTTCTTGAAAATGAGGGTTCTTTATTTAGTTGTTTAGATGGTAGGATTTGGATCTTACAAAGCTGGAATAACTTTTTAGTACTGACGAATATTATTGTTGGCTTATTTAGCTGAAACGTTAAAAGCGTTTATGCTACATATTTTGGCTTAATTGTTATAGAAAAAACTTAATTTCTATCGAGTTCTTACTGCAGCAGATTGACTGCACATTTGCAGTTAATGCGTGAACTCGTAATCAACTTCATGCAGCTGACACCTCGAGTATTTGAAGTTGATAACAACTGCACGTAGTCGAAACTCAACTGCATGCAGTTGAGACTTCAACTTCAAGCATCGATGTGAATGATAGTCCGAGAATCAAAAGTAGTCATTGACATTCTTACGAGGTTATACTTTTTTTTGCGTCTAAAATAACTTTTTTTAGTAACGGAAAAAGGTAATGATTATTTTAAGGTTTTAATCAATATTTTCATTGGTCTTAATTTTGGGTACAGTTGTGATGATGTGACCTCCTTCCATCATCATCCCACCTTTTTTCTGGTTCCTGGCCACTTGTTTTTAAATTTTGAATCGTTCTTTTTTTCCTTTGCCTCGATGTCCCCATTTTGTTTCGTTCCGTCGTGACTTTCTGCTCAATCGCTGAAGCAAACAGTGTTGCTCGTCTAATTTTGATACCTTTACCAGTCAACCAAACCCAACCAAATCATGTGCCAATTTTAATACCAATCTAACCTAGTAATATTGTATAACTCGGCCCTTTCGGGCCTTTGTTATGTAGCATTGTAACTGTTTTTTATACCCTTTTCTTGTTACAGCCTTCCTTTTTTTCGACTTTACTTATGGAATAAATGATGTGGACCGGAGTATTCTATTTTATGGTCACGGCAATAAAATAGTATGGTAGCAACATAACAATAGTGGATATGTCCTCGCTGCAAGCTTTCTTTTTGGCTCGATTACGCCGGCGGCGTAACAGTAGTAACAGAAGTAGCATTCGTGATTCCATCAACTTTTACACTTACCTCCTGAGCTAGACAATAACTGCCTGGAGTTAATGTCGATTATATGCAGTCGACCTTGACAAAAGTTCTGATGTTTACTGTTCAAGTATCTGTCTTCGCATGCATCAATAATGACTTGCACAATATTGAAGAAAATATATGTACTTATGCAAATCACGTTTAGGAAAAACGACTTTGGGCGAACCTTGGGCGTACGGCCAACTGCCGCACTCACATCATGTATCAGCAGTGATATCATGTACCTAGTACGCAGAGATTCTTCAGCCACATCGTTTTTGTAATAAAGAGTAGAGCGCAAGGGAATGACGGGTGAGGAAAAGAAAATAGACGAGGTATAAATGTCAGTCTAGCCATTTTTTGTACCAACTGGATGAGCTAGTCGTGCGCCTAGTATTAAGCGATATACCTGTCTGTAGCAGTTGCAATGCCACTCAGAGCTTTAAATTGGAAAGTTCTTAGGGGCACTGCCACTGCGCCGATCACCCTAAGACATAAGTTGACAAGTCCCACGTGCCTGTAATTTCACCAGCACCTTTGCCCTACAAAACCGTAACGCAGTAATGCTCACATTAATGCTTGGGGGCAATAGGTAAGATGGCCGTATTTCCCTGGACGAACACTTTCACAAGGAGCTCTACTTCTAATAATGGTACCAGGGTATTGAAGTCAACCCAACAATGATCCGGCAATAACCAAGTGAATTAAAGGGAGTGAGAAAGCGCAAATAGAGGAGGTAAAAATGTGCCAGCCAACCACATCAATTACATGGTCACACACAAGGGAGTTTCCCGTACTATGAGTGCCAGATATAGGAATTCACAAAGTAGTACTAACCAAATTTTAGAAAAGTATGTTTCGAATACGACTCAAACCCGAAATGATAGTCTAAAGCACAGTATAATAAGAACAAGTAAAGCAACTCGGCGCTTAATTGCCTACTCTCCCTTTTTGTTACATTTTGTTCTTGTTGCGATTGTTCATCACAGTATTCTCGTACTATATTGAAATAACTGTTGTTATATGCAGTAGCTACTTACGTAGATTTTTTTATACCAGCACGGTGGATTGGTATTTTGATTATGGAGAATGATTATGAAATACAAATGAAATGCTGAACAATTCTGAATTTGAGGCTATCTTATTCAAACTACCACAAACATAATATTAAACACGTGTACGATTGGATGTATTGTTTTAAACACAGCCACCGCTTCAATTCTATAATTAATGACGCGTAGGACGAACCGCGAAATTATGTGAAAGTCTGCGTCCGTACACGACGTACTATAATGTATTATAATGTTATCTCTAAAGTCACGGTATAATCGTGTAAATTCCGAAGTCACCGTTATTTCGACCAAATGCAACAACTGATTTAAATTTTAACTGATGCAACTGGAGAAAGCAAAGGAGACAGTTTTACGAGTTAAATCTGCAAACTTCTCCTGGATGTCAATTAATAATATGTTTCTACAAGGTTAATGGAAATCCGCCATTATCTACCGTCGATGACGTCACAAAAGCTTTATGCATATACATCTTTTAGAAAGAATCCACTTTTGGTTCTATCCTCGGTCCGTACTAATCACGACGAGTTTATGTGGTGCAATAATTTGAATACTCTATGTAACACTTTTAATTCAAAGTGTGATTTTGGCAACGAGAGTACTGAGTGGAGACTGGTGGATACTTCTTTGACACATAGTAAAAGAAAGAAAGAAAGAAATATTTATTTATATATAAAGAAAGAACACAGCACACATACATTTAACAATTAGGAAACATAATAACATGTAAGAAATAAATCGAAATAAAAAAGGGAAAAAAAAACAACAATTAGATAATACACACAAATAATACACTAACAGGAAGCACATAACTGTAACAATAAATAATCAAACGATACGCAAGCTTGTAATTGTGATCTCTCTCTGTAATTGGTGTCCTTATGTGATAGATTACTTAAATTGTGCACCAAGGCTTATTACAGTTGTTACAGTTATTATACAGCTTCTGCTTACTTTGATGACAAAATCTGTGGTAGTTCTATCCCGTGTAACTCTTGCAGGTTATCTCGATCCAGAATTTTTTAAATAAAAACGTGTACAACTGTTAATTTACAAAGTGCAACTCCTAGAGTTTCTTGCTCTATATAATAAGTGCCGAGTCATTGCCGAGTGGTGTCGTAAACATTTTACTGCACGTCACTACTGACAACAACGTACATTTAGCTTCTTTAACGTAGTTATGAATTGATACGAATTAATGAGCGGACAAATGTCAAAACGGCCATCATAGCATGTCGGTACTATAATAGAGGATATTTCAATATAGCACGAGAATACTGTGAATAACAACCTTGAAGTACAACTAAAATAATAATGTGACAACCCCACGTTCCAAGCGAAGTGTAGGCATTTACTCGCTGAACAGGCGGGAGTTGATCTACTTATCTAATTATACATTGGTAGTATTGTGACATCCCATTAATTAAGTACAACTTTCTCCATTCGTAAGCCTGATGATGTTTGTGCTACATTTAGATGTATGCCCTGTTACAGAACTTAAACTAACTTATTGTTATTGAGCCAACGGTTAGCAATGTGAGCACTTAAGTGCTCCTCATTAATGAGGAGGTTACGGGTGCGATTCCAAAACCAATTTAGGAAAAGATTTCTAAATTGGTTCAGGTCTATAACTTTTGAATAGTAACCTCGAAAGTTCACGCCATTGTTCTGGCATTCGTTGTACCTAACTGCAATCTCCAAGTAGCTTTCAGGATCCAAAAGTATTTTGTTAGGCGTCATTATCGTACATTAATAGCAAAATCTTGATAGCATAAAGTCCGTTATTTAATGCAAAAGGTACCAGGACCTCAGCTTCGAATACTTATTTGCAGCTTTCGCAATTGAGACCCTAAGTTTTCGTAGTTAAAGTTCATGTATCTGTCCCCTTCCTTTCTACAACGTAATATCCAAAAAATGTGGCATGATTAATACACCCAAGGGCCAGCCCTTGCTACTTTGCCTAACGTTTTACAAAGAGTGAGTTTTAGCAGTAATGTTCCTTGTGAAAGAGTTCGTCCAGGGTAGTACTGCCTTACCTATTTCTGCCGCCAAGCAGTAATGTGAGTGTTATTGAGTTCCGGTTTTGAAGGGTACAAGTGCCAGGTACAAGCACATGGGACTTGCTAACTTCATGTCTCAGGGTAACAGACGCAGTGGCAATGCCCTTCATATCGTTGCGATGTACAACTCTGAGTGGCTCTGCTATAAATAGGCGTATCGCTTACCATTTCGGCCGATTTATGTATCCTTAGACTTTGATTTTAAACTTTTATTGTATGCTCTTTTCGTCTTTATAAATAAACTTTATCAGACGCATAAAATGACAAATAAAATAAAAGTTCTATCTGCATTGCAAAAATGCATAGATTCCTTCGCATGGAATGTTATTTTCTATTTTCTTGGCAACGAAAAGATCCTATATTTTCTCATGACGATAAGAATACTGTGGAGTTGTGAAAAATCAAGTATTCTCTTATAAATCAAATACAACCAAGACACATTTTCTTGCACATTCATTTCCATTCCCGAATAAATGAATTCTAAAGCCATACGTAACGTAAAAAATAAAATACTTTCAAATTATTGTCGTTCGTCTTAATAAATACTTGAATAGTGTAACGTATATATTATATATTTATCCAGAGCTAGCCTGAACAATCGTTCCACGGTCTTGATACCAGGACCACTGCCTGATGTTATAAAGGCGTGATATTTTCCTTCTTCCAACCATCCGCTTCCCAGTTACTTCGCCCATCATTATGGTATGTGTAGCAGTCACCAGGCGTGCCAGAATGTCGAACACTCTTCCGACATTCAGGCACGTCTTAGTTGCTAACAGTAAGAACACGTATCATATAGTATAAATAAGTTTCACAAAATATAATACATCAATCAGTCAGTCATCTACCAACCAACAACACATTCATTTAACTTTTTAACTGCCTCTGTAGCCGAACTGTTACCATGCCTGAGTGCCACGCAGAGGTCCTGGGTTCAATTTCCGGGCCGGGAGAAATATTTGTATGGCCTACATTTATTTCTCTCGTGAGTTTGGGTGTAATTTGTGGTTGTCTATATGTGTGTGTCCATGGCACCCACAACACAGGGTTCCCCTAGTGCGGGGCTATGTTGAGTGTGTGTGTGTGTTATTATTATTATCAATTTGTACCTTATATCACTATGACACAGCATTGACAACTAACATCCTATCACCTGCGTCATGCTACAGTGTGTAATAGATAGTATCCTACATCATACTAACACCACGGAACAATAAATACAGTAGAAGTGCTTAGTGCGCGTGCGCCAACAGTACGCGGAGTACCACGTACATTAGCTCAGTTCACCAGTTTCGTTTCGTACGCTGTAGTCATATATAATACTTATAGTAGTATACAGTGCTATATTTTGCTACTTTGGTGTGCTAAAGTGATATTCTGCATGTCATATTAAATGTATGGGAGCATTTAACGTTAAAATTTGGATATTTCTAGTTTCTGAGTTATTTATGTCGTTTTTCTCATTAGGAAACATACTTTCTATGTCCATTTAAAGTTTTCTGATATCTCTCATATTTACGGAATTATAGTTGTCAATATCGTATAACGTGAGGTTAGCAATTTATAATGTTCAATTATCCGTATGGTATAGAAGTCAATACATTGAAAATAATAAATTTCTTTTGATGCATGATTAGAAGGCATTCTTTAATTTCATTATAGCATCTATTATCATGTACAATCAAATGGTAAATTAAACAGAGCGACGACACCTTTTTATTATATTATAATATTACCTGTATTAAAACTATTTTTTTAGGAAATGAAACTATTTTTCCGGATTTAAATCGCATATATTTGTTTTTTCAAACAAACCGACGTTTCGTGCCCTTTATAGGTCCCATGGTCACATGGTTCAGTCAACCGTGACCATGAAATAAAACCGGAAAAATAGTTTCATTTCCTATGTGTAACAATGGCGAAAACCTTCTTAGGTTTTCGCCATTTAAAATAAAAAAAAATGTATCACGAGTTCTTACTCGTGATACATTTTTTTTTATTTTGATTCACCCCAAGTGATGGAATGAATAGTTACAGAGTCATTACAGAGCTTTAAATTGCAGAAACTCAGATTTCTGCGATTTAAAGCTCACTGCTGCGGCACTGCCACCGCTTCCATCACCTTGAGGCATCGAGACATGCGTTCCGTGTACCTATAATATCACCAGCAAATTTACCCTTCAAAACCGGAATGCAGTAATGTTCATGTTACTGCTTGGCGGCAGAAATAGGTAAGGTGGCAGAAATTCCCTGGACAAACTCCTTCACAAGAACTCTTTCACTCTACTGCTACTAACACAAAGAATTTTAACCAATTGTATTTTAGTTGTGGTAGACTGCATGTCAGGTGCTCAGAAAAGTAATTACAAATCCGATGCTTTGTAACCAATAACAAATTTTAAAGTGTCCTCAATAATTTATGTCTTATACTTCTTCAAAATGTTTTATGCAAAATTTAAATTAAATTAATTTAAGGAACATGCTTTGTTTGTCTTTCTAGACAAAGATAAATTGAGAAATAAATAAAGCCTTTTGAACCTTCAAATAATGGAGTTAGTATCGACTTTTGTTTGAAGATATCAAAAGGAAACCATTGTTTTGGATATGATTGTGGAAATAAAAACTATATATATATATATATATATATATATATAATACCTCCCTCTCATCTGATGGGAAGTGGCGATGGAGTATGCACATCTTAATAATGCCTATTCGCTCTCGCCTTCAAAAGGCCCGAGCCACCGTTCAAGGAATAAGTCTGTAGGCAGGGCATTCCACAATGTTTACAATTTTCAATACTGTATCATTATTCTACGGCTTATAGAACTCTTCAAAAACTTAAGCTACTATTTGGACAGTCATGGTTAAATTATACTCGTCACACAAATCAAATTCTACGCACAAGTTCATAATGTAAGTATCAATATTGAAAAATTCATATCGAAATTTTTTTTTTATAATATCTAGTGACGGGACGAACAAGTCGTGCGCCTGATGGTAAGCTACATGCCTGTTCATAACAGTTGCAGTGCCACTCAGAGCTTTGGATCTCAAAGATCTGAGGGGCACTGCCACTGCGCCCTTCACCCTGATGTAAGCAAGTTTGATTAGATTTTGTAGTCGAAAAATGATCGCTTCTATAACGTGTAATTGATTTCTTGAACACTCGGACACTTTTTCGAATACATTTGATCCAACGGCTATACTCTCTCATATAATTTTTTTCATATTATTCTTCTCCCGAGTCTCTTAGTGGGTAAAGTTTCACACTGAGGCATAAGTTGACAAGTCCCAAGTGCCTATAATTTCACCAGCACCCTTACCCTTCAAAACCGGAACACAGTAATGTTGAAATTAATGCTTGGCAGCAGAAATAGGTAACGTGGCAGTACTACCCTGGACGAACTCTTTCACAAGGAGCTCTACTGCTACTACCAGTATATTAATGAATTACGTGTTGGTGCCCAAAACATGTTTTGATCGCAATGACGCCATCTATTGATTGAGAGTGGTTTTTGAAGTGGCCGCTCCCGTTCGCCGGTGTGCGTTGGCTCTTAAGGGATATCCGTACTCAGGATAAGGGTATACATACGTTGAGGATTATGATTTTTTCACGTGCAAACTCACAACATTGAAATAAAATTTAAACTTCAGGAAAACAACACCGAAATACTTTACAATAGAAAATAACGAACAATCACTGGCAACAACAAATATTTTTGATTTTTATTCGAATTTATTTATTTTTCTGGCGTAAAGAAAACAGATAGCATTAGGTTTGACAACTTGTTTTCGATTTCAGAACTTTGGAGTTCGTTCTATTGTTAGCAGACAACAAAAGTGAAAACTTTTGTTGCGGTCATGGAAGTACTATTTTCAGATCTGTATTATAATAATATCATTGTCACTTTCCATCAAGTGGGATGGGGTAAAATGTGCATTTATTTTTCAATAAAAAAATGTAGGTATCTTATGAGTGCTAGACAACATTAAAGTGGATGTCTAAGAGGAAATACGAAGCTACGAGCATCGTTTTAGCTTCGTATCGGACCGCACACACACACACAAAAAACATTTTTTATCAATGCGAATAAGCATAGGAAATGAAACTATTTTTACATAAAACCAAATATACGCGATTTAAATCCGGAAAAATAGTTTCGTTTCCTATGTGTAACAATCGCGAAAACCTAAGAACTCGATATAATGCGAATAAGCATTAAAAAAATATTATTTACACCTGCATCCATAAAATAATAATTCAGATCAGCTTTGAGCACGCCCTGCTAGCGTAATTGAAACTGAAATAGGTTAGCAGGTAATTGGATTATGTAGAACTTATACATACCTAACCAATTATTATAAAGTTTCCCAATTACCTATTAGTATGTATGATATATGAGAAAAGTAATTAAGTTTTTGATATCAATTAATGCTTACTGCTATTGGGTAATGGATGACAGATGAAAAGAAACAAAATTGTAAGATTTTATTTTACATTAATCTTCCCAATTCGAATGTTTGCAATCTCTCCCTTAAAATAAAAAAGGGATGACAGCTTTATGAATAATTAATTTTGACGACGTCGTTGACCCAACGGTTTGCCGTGTGGACTCATGAAGAGGTCCCGGATTCTACTCCCGGTAGGATCAAGTCCATTTGAGCAATGGACTTTGGTCTTGATCTGAGCGTTCCGGGTAGTACCCCGAAGCGAATTCCGTAGCTCTGGAACTCTAGGTGCAGGAACTTCCCTAGTTTGATATTTCATCATTTGCTTCTGTTTCTTGACGCTTATTCTATTTTTTTAACCAATTTAAAAAAAAGGAGGGGTTATCAATTCGACTGTATTTTTTTGTATGTATGTAAATATAACTCTGGCGCTTATGAACCGATTTTGTTTTTTTACTGGATTGAGAGTACCTCAGTAGTGGTCCCATTTGAATTGGTAAGAAATATTTCACCTCTAAGGGTGGCAAACTAGGGGATGAATCCGGTTTCGCGCTCTTTCGGGTAACCGATGTCAATAAAACTTGACAAATAGATGTAATTCCACGACCTTTTGGGATCGGTTGTTTCTTATAAAAACGTTAGCAATGCAAAGTCATTGAATTTGTTTAAAGTATACCCGTAAACGATACGGTAGCTGCGGGAATTTCTTAAAACCGCGCAATAATTCTCCTCAACACTTTTTAGCTCGTAAGTATATAGTTTATACGTAACACAACGATACAAAGTGCATTATACTATAGTTACAAATATTCTCTTCCATCCGGCTCTGCGTCAACGTAAATTGAACCTTATACATTAACTAACCTGATCGAGAAAGCAGGTTTTATACTTATAGTTACCGGAATGTATCCAGAAGGATAATTTGGGCGTACGTTGTTTGTACGTATATTATTTATCAGCGCAGTAAAGAAATTAAGAATCTTATTTCAGATTTCTGTTCTTTTATTTATTTGTATGTACATACACATTTTACATTTGTCACGTTTACTGTCATAAAGACAGTATATTATCTTGTGTGTCTAATGTGTGTTAACTTCCTCTGTGGTTGAACGGTTACCATGCTGGGTTAAATAGCTAATAATGCTGGGAGAAATATCTGTATGGCCTACTTCTCACGCGAACTTAGGTGTAATTTGTGGTTGTCTATTATGTATGTCCATGGCACCCGCGATACAGGGTTTCCCTAATGCGGGGCTATGAGCGTGTGCCTATAATTTAATATTTCATGAATTAAGATAAGATTGGATATAAATTTTCGTATGCCTCTGTAAGGGGTGCATCATAGCTGTGCTATAAAACTGTACATCCTATCATGTTATGACCTATGATGACGAATAAATATATTGATTGAGTGATTGCGTTTTTATTTGTGGTATTTGACTTCTCCCTGCCCGTCATTGTTGCCTTTTTAGCGACTTACTCGCTAGACCCAGGGAATTTTATGAATGTTTAGCGGACGAAAATGTTGTTTTAGAATAAATATTTTTATTCTAGCGTCCTTTTGTTCTGTATTATTTTCAAAAACTTCAAAAATGACTTGTCAAAGTAAAGGAGGATGGGCAAATTGGTCCAAAATGCAAAAGTCTGCCCCCAGAGCTGACACATAGTGCGTTTGAAAGAGCATTTCAAATTAAAAAAAAAAATTGTATGAGACCGTAAAAATCGAACCTGCAGAAAAAAAGATATTCAAGTTTTCGAAGTAATTAAAATAAGAATTATTGTTTTTTAAGTCGGCTTATTGGGTTAAACCTGAGATTTTGAAATAGTATTTTATACATCGCACTTTTTTGTATGAGATCGTAAAAATACAACCAATATAATATATAACAATCAGGCTTCAATATTAATATTTACTTAGTTGATCTTTTTAGCCCTTGGCTGTTCAGTGTACACGCTATATAGCAGGTTGAATAATAATCGAAGGAATTGTATTATAAGACCACCAAGCAAACAAATCCCTCTTTTGAGTTCATACAAGGATTTTTTAGGCTATTTATTTATAATTTGAAAATATTTATTATGTATTAATAATTATGAGAACGTAGTAACCGTTGCAAGCTTGGTACAAGCCACATGCATATTCACTTAAACAATAGGTTGTGCGAGTGAAAAGGCGTTATTAGCCACAAACGCTGGAGCAAGTCACGTGCGTATTCGCTTAAACAATATATTGTGCGAGTGAGAAGTCGCTAGTCGTTCTAAGCGGCGGAGGAAGTCAAACGGCTTAAACAATAGGTTGTGCGACTGAGAAGGCGTTACTAGCCACAAACGCTGGTTAAAGCCACGTGCTTATTCGCTTAAACAATAAGTTGTGCGAGTTAGAAGGCGTTACTAGCCATAAACGCTGGTTAAAGCCACGTGCGTATTCGCTTAAACAATAGGTTGTGCGAGTGAGAAGACGCTAGTTGTTACAGGCGCTGGAGGAAGTCAAACTGCTTAAACAATAGGTTGTGTGAGTGATAAGGGTTCAAGCCTTTTGAACTTAGACGCGAGTTCGCCTTGAGTGCACGAGCTTAAACCAGAGCTTGCTAGCTTCGCAGTCTTTCTTCAACGCTTGCCGTTTGTAGTTGTGTACTGTGCGTTTCGATTTCTTTATTGATTTTGCCGACCAAATCCCGCTTTTGTTTACTGGACATTTCGATTTTGCACTGTGATTTGTGGATTTTGTTGATTTTACCAACCTACCCCTGACTTGTTTACCGGATATTTCGAATTCACTTTGTGATTGAACATGTTTCGCCCTACTGCTGGACATTTGTGTTTATTATGTGAGAGATCTGTGCGTTCAAACAGAAGAAGAGCATTGACTCGGCACTTATTCGAAGAATATCCGTTTGCTGCAAGGAACATAACTGAACGTGTTTCTCCTTATGAGGTTTGTATACTTTAATGAAAGATGATTATCAGATTTTTGCTCTATTATTTACTCAATTTTGAACTCAATGCACTATAGATGATAGTACAATCGTGTCATAATGGTGGTTCTGTAACCGAAATGTTTGCATTGAGTAGTAAAATTAACTTTTACATATTTTACACGATATCATTGTCTAACATAGTGATCAGTCCGACTAATAGAAGGCGTAATCATCATTGCTGACCCTTAAACGTTTTTATTTTCAGATACAATTGAATGACCAGGAGTTCATTTGCCAATCCTGCTGGCGACGAGAGGCTTATCCACCACGAAATCGTCGAACCACAGTTTCGTCGGACAATGTGGAGGGACCTGCTGATTATTCTGCCAATCATCCTGTGGAGCAGCAACCTACAGAACAACCTGGAAGACAACAAGCAACCATACATCTGTCACACGTTAGTAGACCACCAAATACGTCAATCTCATGCATTTTCTTTGGTTGCCTTCATCACACACGCTTTCGAGTGCCTCAATACATGAAAATACGTCTGTTGAATGAGTATAATTATTATATACCACCTGCTGCACGTATATGCCAAGAACATCTGCAATTGAATGATTTTGAAGTTTTATCGTCAGCCAGTAACATTAGCCACGAATTCAATGAAGAACAAATCATGGACATAATGAATATTTTAAAATCTGTGCCTCAAGTGACCCGAAGACTAGATTTTGAAAACATACAAAATATGGATCCCCACGAAGTCTATTTTTTAACAGGGCGAACCATAGAGCAGTTTAATTCTATTTTGGAACAAGTGCCATCTTTGGAAAGGACTTGCAACAAATCTAAGACTGCATTGGCTATTTATTTAATTAAGCTTCGGACCGGAGAACCAGACACAAGATTGGCAGATATGTTCCATATGAGTAGAAGATCATTGGAAAGACTTCTAAAAACAGCAAAAGATTGCTTATATCAAGATTTTGTGCCACTTCATTTAGGATGGGACCACATGACTAGACAGCAAGTTGTGGATAGAAATCTTTATATCCCTACCGCCCTTTTCGGGGACAATTCTGGAGAAGTGGTGAAAGCAATCATTATTTGTGACGGCACATACGTGTACATACAAAAAAGTTCAAACTTTTTATTTCAAAGAGTAACATATAGCCACCACAAGTTTCAGAATCTGTTAAAGCCTTTTTTAATAGTCTGTTGTGATGGTTATATTATTGATGTGACAGGGCCTTACTCAGCTATAACATCCGACGCGACCATTTTAAGTAGCATAATGAACGCCGAAGATAGCGTTTTTCACTGGTTTTTTAGACAAAATGACGTACTAATATTAGATCGAGGTTTCCGAGATGCTTTACCTGACGTTGAAGCTTGTGGATATGAAGCTTATATGCCCCTATCTGTGCCAAGAGGTCAAACTCAATTATCAACTATAGATGCGAACAAATCGAGAATGGTGACCATTTGTCGCTGGGTCGTGGAAGTCGTGAACGGTCGCTTCAAACGCGACTTTAAATTATTTAGACAAGAGTATTTTAACAAAACCTTACTTCACATGCAGGATAATTTTAGAATTGCTGCGGCCATCACCAATGCCTTTCACGACCCTATAACAGACAATACAAACGCCCGTGAAATTGTTCATAGAATCAACAACAGAGTAAATACGGAAAACTTGCTAGCGGAATATGTGATTGGCGAAAACCTCAACAATAGACGTGTGCATTTTCAAAGTATGTCTGCAGAATTACCAGAGCTCCATGATTTTCCCCGTTTCACTGAGAGCGACTTAATAATGTTTTCATTAGGGACGTATCAAATAAAACTTGCCAGAAGTTATTACGCCGAACATGCAAGAAATGGCATTTATAGTATTGAAATATATAGAGATACTGAAGATTTAACCAATATTTTAAATAATTATAATATAGTTGGTAATAACTTCTGGTTACTTAGGGGAAGAATAAAATCAAGACATACAAGAAGTCGCACATATTATACATATATTTTAATAAACTTAGACAAACAGGGATTGGAAGCTTTGGAACATTATTATTGTTCATGTAAAAGCGGCAGGCGTACTTTAGGTTCTTGCTCACATACAATGTCTATTGTGTGGTTTCTAGGATGGGCGCGCTACGATAATATTAGCCATCCAGCAGCATTTTTAGATTCTATTATTGTAGATGATGATGTTCCATGACCTTTATGTACCCTTTTAAAAAATAAAACGTGTATAAAACCAAACCTTTGCATTTTTATTTAATATTATTTTTCAATAACCTATAATTGTTTATTTTTAATTACTATATGGTATATTCTTTATTTTCATTAGTTTGTGTAACATTGTTTTTCAAGCATCATACATAAAACATATTAATTGTTACAATTGTTGTATGGTAAAACTAGATTTTGACGAACTTTTCTTTTCTAAAAACCGAAAATGTAACACTAAATATCTCAGCTACTGCGGGTTAGAATTCAATGAGATTTAACATACAGAGGTCTGTGAACGTATTGTATCAGTTAGCGCTAGTGTCAAATTTGGGAGCATTTGGACCAACTCCCATACAATTTTGCCCATCCTCCTTTAAAGGCCCAGCTAGCGAGCAGGGGCACTAAATGTGTGACGATGCTGACCTCCTTCATCCTTCATCCCACTTTTTATCATCCTTCTTTCCTGCCATTATTTTTTTAAATTTTGAATATTCTCGAATTCCCTTTTCTTTCACTGTTATAGCGTTTGCTTTGAATCCCATCAAAATTATTGAGACGCGAAGACTTGATAATAACGAATAACCTTCATTTCCTTATTGCAAAACTTCACGTCGATTATTTTTAAATTATACAGTTATATTATTATAGGCTCTTTTGTGTCTTCCTTCTTTATGTTTTCTTTTTATGTAAAGAAGGAGGCAAACGATCGGACGAGCCACTCGATGGGTGGTGGAATATGATATTACATATCATATTACAAAATTGAAGAGTATGTTTTAGATAAAGAAGTATGGAAAGACAACAAGAGTCTAGATTCCACACAATTATGATTCAAAGTGTATTCCATAGCATTTAAATTTATTTGAAATGAGCAATTCCTTTGTTTGTTGCTCGTTCTTCTCATAGAGATCAGCGTATTGAACAAGCTACTGCTCGTTTAAAAAGTAGCTTAAGAAATGACGTTATCAAGTGTAAAAATTTTACCTATGGAATAAATGATTATTAGACTTCAGCAGCAAGATGATGTTGCTGCCTATGCGTTGCCAGCCTTTGAGAGCCCTGTTAACACGCTTTTTGATGAACGAAACTATTACGAAAATACTTCAGGAAGAAGATCTACATCTTACAGGTTCGAGGAAGGAACGAACGAGATGCCCGCGTGGCCTTACAATGCCAGGCATGTAAGATGTGGATATGGACTCTATTCCTTTGGCGGGAGGTGCGATGGTGGAAACGAGACGGTGACACCAATTGGAAAAGTTCCTCAGAGCGCCCCCATTATAAAGACGGTAGAACACACACAGAGAGCCAACGTTTCTCCGTAGGCTAAGGGGCTCCATACCATCTGCGAGTTTGGGATTATTGACAATACAAACAGCCCTATTTTGGACCGTTGGATGGAGACACGTGGTTCAAGCTGGTGTTTGGGTACTTCCTTTTCATCTTTTACAATAAATCTTGTGAACCGAGCCCTTGCATTTTCATTTCGCTACGTCTAGGCTACAAATGTAAGTCAATGTCTGTAATATAAAAATTATGCGCGAAAATGATTCCAATCGACTGTTATATCTCCCATTCACGGCACGTCTTCAGACTCGATAAGCCGCTCTCTAACCTGTTCGTGACTCATATAATAGTATAATAAAACCTTATTATAAAAAGTATCCAATTGTACTTACTTAGGAAAAGTGACTCTTGTTTGATAACCTCAATTACAAACAAAACAATCGATAAGATCTCGTTTCTTCATAATTTTGAGTCGCAGCTACAACAGCTTTCTATGGAAAGTGAACAAACTATATTTGAAATAAAATTTGTGTGGCATTAGGAATACTTTCATGTACAAGTTGTCAAATATTTGTAATTTTCGTACACAAAAATAATACAACAAACTTTTTTAGCTTTCGTATACAAAAATATTATAACACGCTTTTGTAACTTTCGTACACAAAAATATTATTACACGCTTTCATAGCTTTTACACATAAAAATATTATTACCCGCTTTTACATTTTCAATACACCAAAACATTAATACACGCTTTTGTAGCATTTATACATAAAATAAATATCTCACACTTTTGTAACTTTTGTTTACGAAATATAAGTACATCCTTTCGTTACATCCCTATGTTTTTATCGAATTTTGAATATAAAAACTATTTTATTAGATGTAATATAATATATGCGAAAAATATTAAATTGTCAAATTTTGCGCGCATAAAAGTGCAGAATTGTAAAGAAAGAAAATCGGTAGGGAATCGACATTTTGCCCAGTATTATACTACTATCGTAAATTCTCCGTTATTTTCATCTCCATCTCCGCCACGACCAATTCACGGCCAGCCCAAACTTATAAATCTCACTATCTCGTAAGCAATTACGGTAAGATCAATTTCTCGACGAAAACAAACTGCCATTGTTACAAAAACAAATACAAGGTAATGGGGAAGATATAGTATCAAAATACTTTTGGACATTGAAAGATTCTAGTGTAATTTTTTGACACTTTGCCTTTAACAAATGTACAGTATTATTTGCATGAGCATCGAACTACATTATTCAAAAATTATGGCCATAAATATTACCGAACGTGCGCTATCTCGCTCATACATCTACGCACGTGACACGGCCGAAAGAGATAGTAGACTCTATTATGGAATACCTAACCGTGCGACCCGGGTAAATAGTCTGGAAACTAAATCTCTGTACAAAGTTATAAATGTTTACTGGAATGAGAAAACAGTATAGGAGTGAGTAGTTTAATTTTTGAATTAAAAATATACTTATAACGGCTATTCTCACATTCGGTGTTCTCAGCCTAATTACCGCAGCCATTTCGGTGTCCTCTGCATAATTACCGTAGCTATTGTTTTTACTTGCTTAATGTACCTAATAAATTAAAATATGAACAGCTTTAAGTTTAACTATTAATATGTCTAAATGGAATTAGAATAGACAAAGTAGTTTTCGAGTTATTAAGAAACAAATATTTATAAAATATAAATATAAATATCTTTGAATTTAATGTTCTTCACTTTTTATAATGAATTATAGTGATACAAGTTTTTTTATGTTTTAATATTTTTTATCGGCAGAAATATTAAAATGTAAATTATTACACTATTCGTGTGACAACTGTGATTAATCATAAGAAAGAATTGGAGTAATTTTTAATCATTGCCACTAACCAAGTATTAAGAAACCTACTTTAAATTTATTTCAAAAAATCTTGACTAGCACTTGTATCAGTTGAAATAAACCAAATGTAGCAAAATATACAATTAATAATTCAGCTGTGTCAGAAACAGTCGATTTTTTTTTTAATCTTTGAACTTTCTAATTACCGTATCCATAAAATATTCGTGTCTTAATAACTCAAAAACTATTTTGTCTATTTTAATCCCATTTAGACATATTGATAGTTAAGCTTAAAGTTGTTCAGATTTTAATGCTATTGCCTATATTAAGCGGGAAAAAACAATGGCTGCGGTAATTAGGCCGAGGACACCGGATTGGCTACGGTAATTACGCTGAGAACACCGAACGTGTGAATGGCCGATAATATTATAATATTTTTTAAATACAACTGTATAATACTGCTACGAGAGGTTTTTTTATTATAATTTATTGTTTGCACCAATAACATTTAACATTAAAATGTGTCTGAATGGTAGTAGGTTGGTTAGGGTAGACAAAATCCGTTATCTTGGTCACAGAGTTACAGAAAGTCTTAGTGATAATGATGTTATTGGGCGAGAAAGAAGTGGGGCACTGGCAATGGGGGGTGTAATATAAAGGTTATTATTTACAATTATTGTTTACAATTGCCATGGACCCATAACTCAAGATGACTCTAATCGGGATACAGGACAACACGGTCAAGTAGTTAGTACCCTATTGGTATACCAGATGTCGCGACGAGTATCAAATAGATTTTTGTAACTAATTTGTTTTACATTCACAAGCTGCAATTTATCAATGCTACTCTATTTTCTAGTTAAAACAAACAAATCAACTAGATGGCGCTTATTGTACATATTTTTATGTATAATGCCAGCCATTCTTTTATCTTATTTAGAATAGCTCCATTTATCCATATTAGGAAGCGTCAATTTATAAATTAATGAGTAACACACAATGCTCAATATCAATATTTGAATAATATTACAAGGAAAAACAGAGTGACTTCTTATGTTTCCTTTTTGAAGAGGAATTAATTGATATCTACCGCCATTTACACAATATAAACTACTTCCAGGTTATTGATCAGCGCCATCTAGATGTAAGACCGAAATGATACAATCTGTCCGGATTTAAATCGGGTATTTTAGTTTTTTTCAAATAAACCAACGTTTCGGGCCCTTTTGTAGGTCCCATGGTCACGGTTGGCTGAGGTGGGACAGTAATCAACCAGTTATGTCTAATATTAATGTTATTAATGTAAAACACTCTATTTTTTTCACTATTGTTACAACAGTTATTAATTAAATACCTTGTTTTTAATTTTGCAAACAAATATTCCCAATTTACGCTAGATATTTATAATATGTGTTATAACTGGCGCAATGTCCTCCAATACAGGAAGAATCAAGTCAAGGCTCAAATTGTCACTGCCGATGGCCTTGGTGGAGATAGAGCGGATACTTTTCTTTACAAGATCCTCTGAGATGATCTTAAAAGTGAAAAGGATACAATAAGGTGTGATAAGATTAGAAAGACATGTAAGAGTATTAGATTTAGTAAGATGGTTAAGGATGACTGGCGGAGTAGAAAAATGGGAGTTCAAGGAATTGAGATCTACGTTGTTACGGCAAGCATCCACAGAAGACTTGCCTACACCAATCGAGTGCAGAAATTTCCATACCTGAGCCTGGGAGAGATCTTGAATAGACGAAAGAATGTAGCGACGTTTAACATCCCTACACATTCTGTTGCAGAGATTTCGTAATTTTTTGTAAACGTCGAGATTCTCTGCAGAAGGTTCAAGTTTTAGACGGCACTTGGCTTTGTCACGCTTCGTCACAATTCTTCTGATCTCAGGTGAGAGCAAGGGTGCCGGCGCGCGTTTGACTCGGACTGGCCGTACAGGTGCATGAAAATCATAAACTTTCACTAACTCAGTGTTAAGAATATCAACCTTTACATCAATATTTTCTGACGAAAATAGCACAGACTAGACAATACAGCTAATATCCTCTCTCAAACAATCAAAACCTATATGAAATTGCGCAAGAGAAGGACGTTTCCCTTAACCTTAGGTGAACGCACTCTGTAAGAGAGATAAATTAGGTCGTGATATGAGAAAGGAGGACTCATCTGTCCAGGCGAAATGGCCAGTTTGGGGTGTGAAATTATCATTAAATCGATCAGGGAAGGTCTGCTGTTAGGGAAGTAATGGGTCGGTTTTAGTGTCCTCAAAACTTTCAGATCAAGCGCCGACGTCAGATCTGATAACTTATCGGATCGATTGTCATTTTTGAGAAGACAAGTATTTAGATCACCCATAAGAATGACGTGATCAAAAAGGGTACCTAGGTTGTCAAGACTACTGTCCAAGATGTTGAAATAATCTGTTTTGTCGTTAGGGCTACACAAAACACCAACCAGGATTTTTTTGTGATGAACTATAACATTTATATGTTTGTGTTTTGATTTTTACTTAATGTCATTAGTATTACATTACGTATTTCATAGCTTTAATGTTTTATGTGTGTACTACAAAAATAGCCAATACTTCAGGTAGGTAAATATTCAATCGTGCTTAAATTGAATCGTACTTACAAAAACGTTACCTAATCTATGGTGGAACTGAATCAATTGCGTTGTGTTCTTCCATCTATTCTAAAATACAATGTTTTACAATTTATTTATTATACAGATTTTAAACTTTATAAACACTGGGTGTCCATAAAGTGAATTGCAGTTGTGGGAGCTCGTATATCGGTCAGACTAAACAAACAATTGTCGATCGTATGGAGGAACACATCCGAGCAGTAAAAAACAATGATGCACAGAAGTCGGCTATCACAACATCTCACATAGACTGACTCTAACCACTGGATCGAGTTGCATAGCCCCCAGGTACTCTCGACAGAACGTCACTACATACCACGGTTGGCACGAGAAGCCATCGAGATCACGAAGTACAAAACATTTAACCGTGATGATGGTTTTAAACTGTCCAGTGCATGGAATCCGGTCCTTAGTGCGTGCAGTAATAAAAACAAAAACACCTCGAGTTCAGTTTCGCGTGTCGATACAGTGAGTGTGGTTTGTGTGAAGAAAATGAGTGACAATGGTAACGCCACAACAAATTGCGATGAAGGCAGTCGTCTACAGCGCAAGAGGGTAGACAGATATGTCTGCTCTTAAAGCTGTCATCTGCCGCCGTCCTGTCAACCCGTGACCATGGAGCGCGCAACCCAAATATCGGGGAAAAAAAAAGAAGCCATACCGTGGTAAGAAACCTGATATTAGTGGTAAACATTTAAATTATTTATTCCCGACTTCTAAAAATATAGAAAAATATATCGATAACTAGGCATAGATTAAAATGCAAAATAGGAGATTAAAATTCGTCGTTATTGGGGCAGCTTTCGCTATCCTTTACATTTTGTGTTATCAACATTGACTTTTTATTTGTAAGTCAATGGCTATCAATTAAAAAATCAGTAATATTGTAATAGCATTGAGTAACTAACAAGTTATGCTATTTCATTTTAAATTGTCTACAATTTAATTCTTTAACAGCATCCGGCAATTTATTAAATAATTTGGCTGCTAATACGAACAATTCTTCGTTCTACTGTAAAATTCCAAACTAGGGCGTTGTTTGGGCCGTAGTTCTGTTTTATTCCTTGTGTTTCTAGGATAACTAGTTTTGACTATATTAAAGTTGCTTAGATTTTGTTTGACATAAACGCAGGTCGACATCGATGGTAGTGTTAATATCTTCAGTTTCGTAAAGTAAAGTACACAACTCTCTCGCTGACCCACACCAAACATGGCCCTGACACATTTCTTCTGGATTGTAGGTTGTTGATGATGGTTTATTTTATACATATATTCATACACATATATACTTCACACCCTTTTCCTATCGGGGAGGGGAACAGCCTTCCACTTGCAACGCACTTTCACACTTTTGTTGCCTCATCAACACGCATCGTAACGTACACGTCCATACGTTAAGGATCCTCTTGACCGGGCCTTCCTTGAGGACGTCCTCAGTCTTGCGTTTTAAGTCTGTTTCGTCAATCTTCTTTCATTCAATCTCATTCACTTTAATTTGAAACCGACTTAAAAAAAATTACTTGTATGTGTATGTTACGCGATAACTCCGAAATATGTAAACCGATTTTGATGATTGTTTTTTTATTGGAATGAGACTACCCCAGTATTGGTCCCATTTAAATTTAAAGAAAATGTTCCACCTCTAAAGGTGGCAAACTGAGGGATGAATCCGGTTTCGCGCACTTTCCGGTAACCGATTTCAATAAAACTTGGCAAATAGATCTAATTTCACAAACTTTGGAGGTCGGTTTTTTTATAATAAAGTTACAATTAATAGAGTCAAAGTCAAATCACTTGTTCCATAGGTAAAATTTTTAGACTTGAAAACGTAATTTTTAAGCTACTACTCGTCTACTACACTACGCTGACCTTCCTGACAAGAACGAGCAAGAAACTCAAGATTGCTCTTTTCAAATAAGTTGCTATGGAATAAATACACTTTCAATCATAATTGTGTGGAATATAGACTCTTGTTGTCTTTCTATACTTCTTTATCTAACACATACTCTTCAATTTTGTAATATGACTTTTCAATTAAAATAGTTTTAATATAAGTTTTAAACTTAGGAAATGATAATCTTAATATATTCTCCGGAATGTTATTGTAAAAACGTATACAATTCCCCATTAAAGAATCGTTTACCTTAGTTAAACGAAATCGTGGTACCATGAGTTTGGACTTAGTTCTAAGGTTAATATTACCGATATCTTCTTTCTTAATGAAGTTATGTATATTTTACGGGCCTACAAAATATTTGAGTATATGTACTGTGATGCTACAGTCATGATACCAGTCTCCTCAAACTTTTCTCAGAGAGAAACAGGAGAACCTAAACGGTACACAAAACAAATCGCTCGTTTTTGCAACACAAATATGGTTTGTATATTTGCCGCATTACCCCTCATGATTATGCATTCTATGATGATAATAATCCTATTATCGATAAAGATAATTCCTATTATCCGTTTAGCTCTTTTTACCTATATATTTTCAAATAATTGCTATAAATGTTAATCAGCCCAATTTTTATTGTGAATCTAAGAGCGTCTGGTGGTAACCAATACATCGTGGTTTATTACCACCAGTCCACAGCAGTTGCAGTGCCATTCAAAGCTTTAAACAGTAAAGATCTGGGGAACACTTCCACTTCACCCTGACACATAAGTTGATAAGTCCCATGTGCCTGCAATTTCACCAGCACCCTTACCTTTCAAAACTGGAACTCCGTAATGTTCACATTACTGTTTGACGATAGAAATAGGTAAGATGGTAGTAGTTTCCTGGACCAACTCTTTCACAAGTTCTACTGCTGCTGCTATTAAAAATAACTAGGTATTACAAGGAGCGACTACTAGATAGACTACTAGAGACTACTAGAGAGACTAGGTGCTTTATGTTTTTCTCAGGGGAATCTGGCTTGTGAAATAGAAATTGAATCATCTAGAATATAATTTTTTTATCATTGCGATGATCTTAAGTGTAATTTGCTTGTCTATGAAATAAAGATTTGTAAAATTTTGTTTGGAATGGCTTAGGACAGTGAAGTAGTAGAAGTTATTTAAAATGTGCCTCAAACATATCATGATTAACGGCAGCATCCAAAAATAACATACAACTTAATAAAGTCTTTGTTAATTAATACTTGAATAACGACAAACAGATTCGTCATCAAAGTCCGAGCAACGTCGTTACGGAAATATAATCGCATAACGTTATAATTTCTGTTATTGCTGTTTTTAATGTATTCTATGGTAATTGTTTTTCATTATATAGGGAGGGGGAAAAATTTGGCGAAGACTGTGGTATTGTATTAATTTTTATTGATTATCATGATAGGTGACTTTTTTAACTATTAATTTTCATGTTCAACTACTCAGTTTTGTTAGAGTAATTATTGGTTAACAGTCTTTGTGACACAATCTGTACATACTTACTGTAAGAAATTTAGTTATAAGATTTAATTATGTCTGCTGTTTCTTGACCCAAATAAATAAAAAAGTATAATTTTTGTACTATCATGATATTAATTTATTTTTTGTGAAATTGCTCCACTAGTTTGATATAATTTTAAATACAAAGTCCTTAAAATGGCCTTATTTTGGCATATATTTTTAACCAGTATACTAAATTAATGCAAACCATCCTATTTTTAACCGATTTCAAAAAATTGAGGATATAAATAAATAAACTAAACAAAAAGAAGATGTATGTGGCATTGCAAAAGGAGGTCCACAGGAAAGAGCGAAAGCTCTTCCTCTCACTGAAAAGTGAGAGCCATGCAGGGTGTTACAATGCTTTTAAGTACCAATAAAAAGATGCAAGAGCATTAGGAGTTATTTGTTTTCATGTACGTGAGTGAACGTGAAACTTATACTTACAAATTTTAATTTCACCTCTATGCCTCTATTTAGATAGCCCAAAATAGATCAGTTCGCCAGAAACAAATAAGATGTGTTTCACACAAACAACCTCAATACTTATTGTCCTTGAAATGACGTCACTGGTTCCCCGGTACCTCGGTTGCCCCAGCCTGTCTGTCGCCACACAAATAAAAGGGGAGATTGTGTCCTTCGGCGTTTTCCTTTTGGCTTGGTTTCAAATATTAGATAGTCTTTTCAATCTCTAATAACCATACAGATATATAGGATATAAGAAAGTAGTCACAATATAATTATCATCAGCCCCCGTAGTATGCCGCCTCGATAAACCTGTTATATCCACATTTAGCTCCCAAATTCGAGTGATAAAACGGCATTTTAAAATTTTATCACAATCGCTAACATGACGAGCTCCGTGACGTCATATTTTTATGTCATCGCAAACGCCGCGCCAATGACTGCAAAAAATTAACACGGTGCCAAATGTGGCTGCAAAGTCACAGCTGATTTTAAAACATTTTGACAGATCTACACAGTAATTTTATCAACGTAAAAATTGAGCGCAACAAACGACATGAAACGAAATAATAAAAAAAAATTGATATTATAATGTAATAAAGGTAAGGAAAACATTTTTAATACATGAGAGTTATTATAAATACGTTAATAATAACTAATATAATGTAAAACATGTAAAAACATAAACTACAAAAACCCGTCATTTTTTGTTTTACCGTTTTCGCGGCAATGATCGACAAAGATAGGTATACATATACGCAATGTCATATCGTTGTCCTTTTTTTTTCAAAATGCTTAACAAACTATTGTTAAATATTAATTACCGAATAAGCAAACTGAGCTTCATCAACCGAAACAAATATTGTCACGGGAAGGTTTATCATACATATACTGCCATGTTACGGCCACTGGTGATCGTTGCCCTGGTTACACGAAAATTATAAATAAATAAATAAAAATAGTTTCTTTATTTACATCTATATATATCAGTAAGTAACTAAATAAACTACTTTACACATATTTTACTTTTTAGTTTTTAGTAGAAGTAAAGTTCCTCGTGAAAGAGTTCGTAAAGGTAAGTACTGCCACCTTATCTATTTCTGCTGCCAAGCAGACCCTTCTAGGTAGGGGAAGTGGTGAAATTACTGGCATATGGGACTTGTCAACTTATGTCTCAGGGTGACATGCGCAGTGGCACTGACCTTAAGATCTTTGCGATTTAAAGTTCTGAGTGGCACAGCAACAGTTATAGACAGGCGTGTCGTTTACCACCAGGCGCACGACTTGTTCGTCCCGTCATTGAGTATTATAAAAAAAAGTTTAGTAACAGACAATAGTCCTGCTGCAGCCATGCCATGTTCAGTAATACAATAACTAACACACATATCACTCCAGTTTTAAAATTTCTAGCAGATTTTTAATAATACTTAGCACAAAACTCAAGAATCATCATTAACAGCGATGGGAATAGGTAGAGTTTTTTTTACCCAAATCTTCGATAAACAGAGACAGAAAGTGTTCGCCCCGGATTTTTTCGGAATTCGGGTAATCATTTAGGTACATTAGGAATTGGTGTTATTTGGGATAGGCAGGTATTTATCAAAATTTAGATTTTTCTTTGTCGGAATTTCTCCTAATTGTTGCAGCTACTTGTCACAAAGCTTAGATAAATATAGTCTACCTACTACCTATCCCAAATAACGTCAATTTTTAATCGACTTAAGTGATTTCCCGAATTCCGAAAAAATCCAGGACAAAAAATGTATACGCAAGGCAGTCTCCACTTTTTGTCTCTGTTCCTCGATGTTTAGGTAAGTAAACTCTACTTATTACGATCACTGATATATTATACTAATATTAGTATTACACACAAAGTGCTATCCACATACAATTACACTGCAATGCCTACTTCCAAGGGTTATATACATAGACAATAACCTGTTAAATTTAAGGAATTATAGGAACTCCCATATCTTTTCTATATGAGTTTTGTTTATTTATTATTTATTTATTTATACACTTAGAATAATAACGCATAGAAACCTAGTCCGCACACGCTAAGTGAGGCAAATTGAAGCGCGCCCAAAAGGCCTACACGAGCGGGCGGGCCTTCAGTGCTCAAGGTCAACTTGCACCGCGAACAGATCAAGAATTTTAGCTAAAAATGACGGAATGTGCAGTAAATGAGTGTAAAGTACGTCAGACAAATATAAAATAGATACTAACATCACATTCCACAAGGAAGTAACGCGTTTCAACTTGTATTTTTATATAAATATTCACTAAAACCGAAAATTAACCTACTACTAAAACTAGCCTACATGAATTTGATTTTTGCCTCACTTGTGACAGTTCGTTCGATATGAAACTATCATTCTATGCGTTATTATTTTAAGTTTATACATATATTTTAGTAGCAGTAGAGCTCCGTGAGAAATACTTCGTCCAGGGTAGTACTGCCACCTTATCTATTTCTACCGCCAAGCAGTAATGCGAGCATTACTGCGTTCCGGTTTTAATGGGTAAGGCAGCTGGTGAAATTACAGGCACATAGGACTTTTCAACTTATGTCTCAAGGTGACGTGCGCAGTGGTAGTGCCCCTCAGATATTTGCAATTTAAAGCTCTGAGTTGCACTGTTATGGATAGGCTTGTAGCTTACCACCAGGCGCACGACTTGTTCGTCCCGTCATTTGATGTTATAAAACAAATACATTTTAGGAAAATTCACGGACAAATAATACAATTTATAGTATACTTAAATATGAATATGAAAATAAGGTACCCATTTGTCAAAGAAAAATGAAGAGAAATACTTCTCTCGTTAAGGATAAAGCAAACAGAAAGAATTAAGAATACAACAATGAGAGTAAGAACAAAAGTAACAAATGTAATAAAAACTATACGATCTCTTAAATGGAAGTGGGCAGGGCATATATCGACTGTGAACTGGCAACCGGTATTACTATCTCAATTTTAACAACTTTACAGGATGAAGAAAAAACTTGTTTGCGTCATTTACACAGCGTCTGGTTTATTAAATAAAAATACGTAGTTTTTGAATATTTTTATTACACATGTTAATAAAAACAATGGAATTTCTTGCAATGCATACTGCGGAGTATGAAATAGTATAAAATGGTATTAAAAAGTGAAATTTTTAGAAAATTGAGATAGTACCGATTGCCAGTTTATCGATATGTAGAATGGAAATTGATCGGTGGACAAAAAGAATGACTGAGTAGATACCAAGAAACGAAACAAGACGTAAAGGTCGGCCGAGGAAAAGATGGGAAGACACATTTATGGAGAAAGCAGGACTACAATGGATGACGAAACCCAGTGACAGGAAGGTATGGAAGACAATAGGGGAGGCCTACGCCGAGGAGACGACTACTAATGTTGCCAGCTAATAGGGTAAATGTAACTAATAGGTAGAACGTATAATATGCAAAAGTAACTTATAGTATATAAATGTAGCTAATAACATGTAAATAGTAATAATTGTAATTGTCGACTACACTAGTAACACTAGTAGTAATAAAGGCTTATTTTATTTTTATTTTATTTTATAAATATGAATAACCCAGTGCCGTTTACGAATTAAATCTTTTATTGTTTTTTGGCTTTCTAAGCACTTTTGCTTAGCAAGCCAAAAAGAGATTTTAAGAGAAAACAAAGAAGCCAGTTACGTAGAAAAATGGACAATTATATAAAAATCAATGTAATCACCGCCAGGCACGTGATATGTTAAAGTGACGTTTGGTCATTTTTCGTTTGTGTTGTCTACGCTTGTACGAAACAAATCAAATTCGGATTGATTACTGACGCATTGTTAAAAAGTCTCAATCCACGCACCATGTACGTATTTTGTCTATAATTAATGCTCGCAAACGGCATTTGCAAAGATGATCGACATCTATACGGCAACAGGTTTGTGCGCAGGTTTATGTGTGACAACAATTCTGAACAATCAATATTACCATTGGCGATTCTCATCAGAAAACTGACGTCACAAGTGTCTCGACGTACACGAGGCGGCAAAAAAGGTGGTACCTATACCTGTGCTGATTACCTGATTGAAATTGTTTGGTTTTGTAGTCCAGAAAATGTAAAAATCTCTGCTGAATTGCCTCCAACCGAGATATATAGGTTATAGGGACCCTCCCTATCAAACTTTTGGTTATACAAAAAGTACACTATAACATGTGTACGCTAGTCCGCACAGGGACCTACTCAGTCAGGTCCAGACCTCAGATCAGCCTCTTTGCACGGACACAAAGGCTCGACTACTATTAAGCCTATAGATAGTACGAGCCCTATACCCACCTAGAGTGGGGTCAGGCTCGGTCTGGGGCGCGTGGTCGGGGTACTTATGCTCTTCGGTGGCAAATCGATTAGTACTATGGGCGCTTGATGAGGAGGTTCCAGATTCGATTCCTGATTTGAGCCAATATATGAAAAAACCATTTTGAAGTTGGTTCGGGTATTCTAGGTATTGCCTTCAGAGTTATCGTTACTCTGGTACTCATAGCACAGGAAATTCCCTAGTTTGAAACCAGAAATTTGGTGTGGTTATCTGGCATTTTTTCCCCTAAATACTTCTCTTTGGCATAGCTTCCAAGAAAAAAGAATCTAACATAGAGACGGTTGAGATACAATAACGCTATAAATATCTCATTTCCACTACATCGGGACGTTTGTCTTACATTTACCTACAATTGAAAATCGGTTGCAATAATCATTTCACATTCAATAGGAAACTCTTAACACCGCGGTTAACATTTGCATGAAATGGATCAATGCCGTCTAGCGGATTTTTATAGAACTACAACTTGGCATAGTTAGTCGCACGTTGTTATTGTAATTTATTTTTCCATTGTTGGTCGCACGAAAAATATTTCACAACAAAACCATAGCTACAGGCACAATGCTCTATTATCGTATCAACAGTGTTTTGTTGCAGTAACAAAATGTCTAACAAAGCATTTATTGTATCTTTGTCAGCCATTTTGTTTCTGTGTGTAACTAAAACAATAACGAACAAATTTGACAAAGTAATATATCGTTAAGGTAGAAAACTGCCGTGATACTCAGACATATTAACTAAACTAACGAATTATTTATTGACACGTGTACCTATATGATAGATACATTGTACGCCTGACTTGGCTAAGAATTGTGAAGCTAATGGAGTAAAGTGCTTGTACCACCTTTATTTTACCAATTCATGCAATAAATGTTTCCGATTTCTGTAATTAAGTTGAATTTTCCCTCATATTTCTAACAAGTCCGTGATCTTTAATCATGAGCTTCCGTGGCGGTGACTTGGCGAAAACTAAGCACCAAACCCCGGGCAACTCGATCATACACAACAGGCGCGGGCGCCGGTGGCGGCTAGCATCTACCCTCGATTGCTCCATTCATAATTTAAATCATATGTAGGTCCCAGGGTAAATATAATAGTTTGTTAACTCAAAAAGTATATTTTTTCAGAATCAATGAAAAACTAATTACTCACTTCCCGTGAAAGAAATAACGCACAAATAATATAATAAGGCACAGCACTCATAGCTCCGCAATAGGGACACCCTGTGTTCGCGGGTGCCATGGACACAGACAACCACAAATTACACTCAAATACACGAGGTAAATAAATATCAGCCATACAAATATTTATCTCGGCGTGAGAATCGTACCCGACCAACATGGTAACCGTTCGGCCATCGAGGCAGTTAGTAGTAGTAATAGACATTAAAATGTATAAATAGGTTAAAATTTATTACAGACATGTAAACAGTTTCCTACTTGCCGAATATATTTAAAAATAAAGGGATACATTATTTCATAATTTTTGGCAAGGACTCATTTGCACAGAACTAGCTCACAAAAAGTTTGTCTCACTTTGGGTTAAGTAAATATATACTTTGTTTATCACAATATTCTAACGACTGTCGTATCGACATGTATCTTGAATTTCACACATTTTGAGTTACAACATTATTGTAATAGCAGAGCGATATGACTTTAGTAATAATAATTTAATAACAATACAACAAACGAGGAGATAAAGTAATATGTGCTATAGTATCGTGTCTAAACTTGAACATCGTCAAGGAGATTAATTAGACCATGATCACGCAAAAGATATTTGTATAGATCAATTAAAGTTGACTTATCGACGCTATAGATTTGCTCACGGCAAAAGCTCTATTTATTATGGTCATTCCTCTATCCAAGGATGCGTCATGTTTACATATTACACGACCATTAATCCACAAATAGAAAAGCTTAGGCCCTGTTATCAAACTAGAGCACGTCCAGTTCATGACGGGGCATTTTCTGGAAGATTATAAGAGAGGACTGTCCATAATAAGCTGGCCCCCTTGTCATGAGCGATTCTTTGTACCGAGAGATAAACCTAAATGGTTCTCTACCTAATTAAACTGAGTTGCTATAGATACTAAAAAAATACTATATATCCTTCCTACTATATATAGATCCTTTGACCGATTACGTTCCTTCTTTCTACAATTTCAAAATATTCGCTATTTATTGTGAAAAGGTGAAAAGAAAACCTACGCCATTTTTATGATTCCTAGTAACGGGATGGACAAGTCGTGAGACTTGCGGCAAGCGACACGCCTGTTCATACCTAACAGTTTCAGTGCCTCTTAGAGTTTTAAATCGCAAACATCTGAGGGGCACTGCCACTGCGCCCGTCACCCTCAGACATAAGTTGACAAGTCCCATGTGCCTGTAATTTCACCAGCACCCTTACCTTTCAAAACCGGAACGCAGTAATGCTCATACTTTCCTAGACGAACTTTTTCATAAGGAACCTCTCGTTATGTAGCATATAGCAAGTTATAAAAGTATATTTTCGTCTGTAAACATCAAATTTTGTTGATAATAATATAACTTAGATTATTTACTTAGAGTTTAGCAGTTTAGAAAAATATAATTTGTGTTCTTTGATCTATAGTGCAGTAGACAAGAAATATCTATGATCTTACATATATTCAAAGTTAAAACCAAAAACTGAGTGTTTTTCCAGAACTTTAACAATAACGTCATACTATAAATTAAAATAAAATTAAAAAATGGCAGAAGAAAATGGATAGCTATTGTCTTGCGGCCTTTTATATTTTGTTAAAACTTTAACAAATGTGATAGTACAGGTAGGTACATGAATATAATGATTTTTCCACACCGAATTTAATTTTTGCCCAATTATCTGAAGCGTTGGATTTAAGAGCTATGCGTTGCGTCAGCGTTGCGCCAGCGTTGCGACGGTGAGCCACTGCGTCGTACTACATGTAAATTAGAATTACGTGGTTCATGGTGCGTTGAAACGCCGACGACGGTACGCTTCGGAAAAGGGGCCAAAAGCCGAAGCGGGGAGGGATGCTGTAAATGGCGTTAAGTCGGGTACTCACAAGCGAGCTGTAATCGTAACTGTTGCATGATAAGTTACCAAAAATCACAGTGTGTACGTGGTTCGCGATCTTACCGGCATATCGCAGTGAGCCGTCTGATTGAAGACTATTTCAAGCGTAGATACACACTAGAACCTCGTTACTGTGTCTGTCACGTTACAGTTACACCTCGCTAATGAATGCCCAGCTTTACGTTGCAAAACACAGCGTTGCGACGATGCAACGTATGCGCGCACGTTTAGTATCACTCTTAGTCAGAAAACCAACGTGAGAAAAATCTTTTATACGGCACACGTATAAAAGATTTTTGTAAGCACAAAATAAAAGGTTAACAACAACAAATAAATTTACTCATTATAACAATGATATGTACATACTACGTTCTATCTTTCATGAAGTGACTCAAACTAAATCTGCTTCTTTTTTTTCATTATTTATTACAGAGCTGTACTCAGAACGTACTTAATTAGTGCCAAATTTTACAGGAGATAAAATACCGAGCTTTCCATTGTTGAAAATAATGCACGTTTGCATCGATGCAGTCGCCTTTACATCATAAGTAGCGTTTGCATTGCTGCTAAAAGTCGCTGTCCCTAACCACTATCAGTTTTCTGAGGCGTTGGATTTTACTCAGAAAACCAGCGTGAGGAACTGCACATAAAGTTTTTTGTAAGCATAACATTATAGAAAAAACTACGAGTAAGTTAAAAAATGTATAAAGATATTCGTACATATCTTCTATTGTGCGCTCAAGTCCGTGTAAATAAAATAAAGATTTTTATATTTACATGTACTTAGTTGACAATGAATTTGTTTATAGCTATTTTTTTAAATCATATATAAGTCATTTAATATCATTCATTTATTGTTGATTGGTCTGTGTTGCTGATCTATTGTAATTATTAATACAAAGAAAATTTCCTTCGATCTCATAGGACTCGAACCTGCGTCTATATGCCTATCTAGAGCAATCGCTCTAGCTACTGTGTTACAGATGCAGCCTTACAAACTTCTCTATGCGTTTGTTATCTATATAATATAAATAATATAAATCTATGCTAGAAGACGTCGGTTCGAACCCGGCCTGATCGAAGGATTTTTTTCTGAGTGTTCGATCTTTGTATTAATAATTATAACAAACTAGTGGAGTAATTTTACATAAAAAATAATTGAATATCAATTCAATAAAAATTTTAATTTGTTAATTTATTTAAAAATAAATTGCCCAACTCATTATAAAGTATAGTTTTCATGTATTTTCTATGATGGAATCTAATAAGCAGATTTATGAGTGTAATACAGAAACAATTTAGTTACAAAAGCGGCAAAAGCGCACGAAAATTACGCTGTAATGAGTTAGATAACTCATTTTATGAACATTCACATACTTATTGGATTTTGCTTCGGAGCCCTCGATATATTAAAAACCTTCAGAAAAAAAAGTTCAGAACCTTTATTTGTTATAATTATGTATTTTTACTCGAGAAACTTTATAATAGAAGGTTTAATAACAACATCAAGTTAACAAGTAGTTACTCAAGAAGTATAAGTTATAATAATAAAACTTAGTTACGAAGTAATTCCGCCTCCACTTTTCAACTATAATGATGTGTTTAATGAAAAATTTTAAGAATAACATTTGTACACTCTTTTGCGATGTTCTAGCTTGGTTTTTCACCCCCAACACTAAAAGAGTGATTTACAAGTTTAAAGGCTTTGTCTGCACACCTGCACACCTATACATAACAGTTGCAGTGCCACTCATAGGTTTACATCGCAAAGATCTTAGGGACACTGCCACTGCGCCCGTCACCCTGAGACAAGTTGACAAGTCCCATACACCTGTAATTTCACCAGCACCGTTGCCCTTCCAAACCGGAACGTAGTGATACTCACATTATTGCTTGGCGGCACAAATAGGTAAGGTACATTCACATTCACCCATGCACTTACATATTTAATAGGATATTACAAATGCACTATTTATACGTTATAAGTATTTTATTACAATGTATAATTTTACGCACAGTCGCATTGACTTACAAATAAATGGACTACGGGTCTAAAACAAAAACCACGAAAAAAATGTCCCAAGTCAACCTATTTAAACGTAGTGACATGTAAAGGAATATGAAAAAGCTAAAACGTTGAATTTAAATTGTAATGTCATCGCAGTACTGTCTAATTTTGCTTGCTTCGCTGTCAGTCGAACAAACGAAGACTAAAGCGTGAATGACGCTCTGTATACGATTTTAACGCCCTGTAAGTTCGGACACTTTAGCGCGGACCCGACGTCCATATAATTGTAAGTCAATGCACAGTCGTTATATTTTTGCTTAACGTCTTAGAAAACTTGGCATATGCTGTCAGCGCCCGTTTACTGCTATGACAATAATGTTATGTTATTATTTTTGTATTTAATCTATAGTTGTGTCATAATAGAGAATTTTTAGACAGTTGTTAAAACATTTTACACATAGAATTTACTAACTGGTAATAGCGGTGGGAGATATAAAGATCTGTAGTTTAGCAAAATGACGGAGTTGCCATGTTAAAAAAAAATAGAACTAACACTCATATCGTTCCTGCTACTGCTGCTTCTGCCTCCATGGCCGAACGGTTACCATGCTGAACTGTCAATTCCCGGGCAGGGAGAAATATATGTAAGGCGTTATTGTTATAGTACTTCAGATAAAAAATCGAATAGGTATGAAATTGTAACATTCGACAAGTTTGTAACATATATTGCTTTTTACTACTTTTTAATGGCATTGATTCAGAAGTTGCGTACGGAGTAACAAGGCGCTTAAACCCAAATACTATAAGAGCCTATACACACGGCGTATTTTAAAGTTTGTAGTAGGTTTAAAGAACAACTGCAAAATCTTATTTAAAAGAATTTGTTAGCGTCTTCAAATATCTTAATTACAAGATAGAATAAAATAAATTCATTAATAAAAATGGAAGTAAATGAATTTGTAAATGAAAGTTAATTAATTCCAGTTGGTTCTATGATTTCCGGCAGATTACTAAGTAAAAAAGTTTTACTTAGGACAAAATAATGAATTCCTAACTAAATATTAGTATTACGCAGAACAATGTCCACACATGTCTACACTATAGCATCGACCTTCCTTTCTCATCATCCGGCTATTTGTCGGTTAAGTTCGGAACCCAGTTATATTAACTTAGCAACATTTTACAAGATAAACGGTGTAACTCTAGATTATAACTGCACGTACGTGAACATAACATGTCCTAAGTAATCTGATATGCCAGCGGAGTGGTTTACTGTATGATATTTGTTAACGTAAGACGTAGAGTTAGATAAAATGAACTAAATGCAAGTTATAAAGGACCACATGAGCTGTGTTTAAGAATAGCCAATAAATTAGTAGTTTAAACTACGAGGGCGTGGAGATGTTTATGCATCAAAATTCTATTGGATGTCAAAACCAAGTAGAGCTTCTTGTACACCACATATTTCTGTCATCTAGCTTTAATATGAGCATTACTGTATTCCGGTTATGAAATGGGACTTGTCTACTTATATCTGAGGGTGACGGGCGCAGTGGCATTGACCCTCAGACCTTTGCCCTGAATGGCACTGCAACTGTTAAGGACAGGCGTGTAGCTTACCATCAGGCGCACGAGTTGTTCGTCCTGTCGTTTGGAGTTATAAAAAAAAAATAAGTACACCCGTAGGAGAAAACAAACAGACGCATACACGAAGGCTAAATCCACTCTTCAAGGGTCGGGGGTGAAAAACCAAGCTAGAACATTATAAAAGAATATTCACATGTTATTCTTAAACTTTCTCATTAAAGAACACATAATTACAGCTGAACAGTGGATCTTTATGATTTAAATTCAACTGCCTCCGTGGCCGAACGGTTACAATGCCGGACTACCACGCAAAGGTCCCAGGTCCGATACCCGGGCCGGGAGAAATGTTTGTATGGCCTACATTTATTTCTCTCGTGAGTTTGGGTGTAATTTGTGATTGTCTATCTGTGTGTCCATGGCACCCGTGACACAGGGTTTCCCTAGTACGGGACTATGTTGAGTGCGTGTGTAATTTATTTATTTTATTTATAAATATCTTAGTGGCACCGCAACTGTTGCTTTATTTATTTAAACTTTATTACATACAAAATTGTATAAATGGCGGACTTAATGCCATTGGGCATTCTCTACAAGTCAAGCGGAGAGCTGGGCACAGAATAATTAACAAGGATACATAACATGACAATTAAAAACAGATACTATCAAAGTTTATAAATAATTATTATGATATCTACATAATTTAAACACAACATACATACATTATACAACATACAATACATTACTAACTATGTCCTTATATAAACTCTTATACATACATATTTAAATACAACAATAATGGGATGCAGATTGAGACTCCAACATGAAATTGCGAAGTAATTGCTTGAAAGGTAGCTTATTCTTATATTATTATTAACAGGTGTGTCGCTTAGTCACTTGATATCATAAAAAAAACTTGAGTGTTGTTATGGATCCAGGCTGCGTAGCTTTTTCCCGAATCAAGGTGACAAACAGCACACTCTTACATTATTACCTATACTCAAAAAGAAATAAGTAACTACGTATTTTCATCAAAATACTAAGGCGATTCTATTTCTCTCCGCGATACTTTTATTTATGGATGACGTTACCTCTTGTGACGTCATCAGGCCAGAATGGTTCGACCTCGTGACGAACCCCAAAAGCCTTTGCGTGACTACTTAGACGCCTGCAAAATTAGCTTCCCGAGAAGGGGGCTGGCCTGACATGGCGAAGTAGGCGGTTAACATTGTCGGAAGATATTTCAAATAGATTTATAAAGTAAGGACTATATTTTTTATATTTTATATATATAGAGGTACGACATCAGATAGCAGACCTAGTATTTTTGCAAAAAATTGCTTCTGATGGCGTAAACTCCCCGGAACTCGTTTCCAAGATTTCTCTTAGAACAAAGTCCCTTAGGTTTAATTCACTTTTGTGCGTACCTCTGGCCTCTTCGAATTTTCGGCGGAATGCATATCTCTTACGTGCGAGTAATAGCTTCAATTGTCCAAGCAGGTTGATATTAACCTTTTCAACACTAGTGGTGCATCGGCAAAGCGTCTTATAAGTAGTTTGTTTTTTGGCGAGTAGGTAATTACTAAGTGTTGCGAAAATGTACATAGTATAGTTAGTAGTTATATAGTTATAACCTTAGAATAATAACGCATAGAAACCTAGTCCGCACACGCTAAGTGAGGCAAATTGAAGCGCGCTCAAAGGGCCTACACGAGCGTGCGGGCCTTCAGTGCTCAAGGTCAACTTGCACCGCGAACAGCTGCAGAATTTTAGCTAAAAATGACGAAATGTGCGGTAAATGAGTAACAATACGTCAGACAAACATAAAATAGATAAATGTGATGTTAATCACATTCCACAAGGAAGTAACGCGTTTCAAATTGAATTTTTATATAAATATTCACTAAAACCGAAAATTAACCTACTACTAAAACTAGCCTACATGAATTTGATTTTTGCCCCACTTGTGACAGTTCATTTGATATGAAACTATCATTTATGCGTTATTATTGTAAGGTTATAACTTAATGCTCATTTACTTAATGTGTGTCTATTGGTGAGGACCTATAATTGGCTCTCATTTGTTATTATTTCAGTTTTTACTCTGTAAGATAGCCATTGGTCTTCCAATAAATCAAAATAAAACTAAAATAAAATAACTATATCAAGCCGTGTGTACATAGTAGGGCTTGCAAAATCGCGGTCCGGTTGCCAAAATTGGCTGCAGAAATAGGTAAGGTGGCAGTACTTCCCTGGACGAACTGTTTCACAAGGAGCTCTACTGCAGCTGCTACTAAGACTAAAGTCGTATCTAAGAATTTTAAATTTTTATTGAATTGACATTTAATTATTCTTTAGTTGGCTATAATTATTAATACAAAGATCGTCGATATATATTTTTTTTAAATACTTCACTGGTTTGTTATTGTCATTGATAGAGAGATCGAACACTTAGAAAAAATTCGTTCGATCCGGCCGGATCCGAACCGACGTCTTCTAACATACCTTGCCAGACACTTTACCAACTAAGCCACGGAACGAACCAGCGGACCTCACGTATTTTTCTGTGTACTTGTTGTCCTGTCTTTGTATTTGGTTTTTCAACCTAATAAGATAATTTATTCTGTAATAGTGCGAATGCTAGATCTATGCGCGTTGCAGACGTGACAAGAAATAACGTATAATAATAACAATAACGCAAACACTCAACATATCCCCACACTGGGGAAATCGTGTGTCGCGGGTGCCATAGACACAGATAAACAACCACAAATTACACCCAAACTCACGAGAGAAATAAATGTAGGCCATACAAACATTTCTCCCGACCCGGGAATTGAACCTGGGACCTCTGCGTGGTAGTCCAGCATAGTAACCGTTCGATCACGGAGGCAGTGATGATGATGTATCAATCGATCTATAAAACTACTAGTCACTCTTCAGGAAAGTTCAAATTATAATGAAATGTTAATGAACCATTGACGACTTGATAAAGGTAATCGAGAGTGACTGGATAAGGGAGGGAGGTTGACAAGTTTGAAACATATATTTTTTACATCTTTTTAATAAGATGATGATTCAGAAGTTGCGTACGGAGTAACAAGCTGCTTAAACCCAAATACAAAGATCTCTTAGAGCCTATTCACACGGCGTATGTTATACGCGACGACACGCGTTTACGCGCGTATGTATCGTTTCTATTTTAGTCTTTTTGTTAATTTCAGTTAGTTTTTGAAATGAAGCAACTACTTGAAATTTTATATAAGCTTCTTGCTTGCAACGTGATGTTTGCGCACATTTGAATTAATTCACTACAGCGCGTCTAAGACATGTATAAGCGCAGATGACGCGCGTTTACCGCGCCGTAAACGCGTGTTCGTGGGTCGACGTCGTCAGCGCGTATAAAATACGTCGTGTGCATAGACTCTAACAATCACACAAAGAAATTGGTTCCGGCAAGGCAACAAAAACTGGTTCGAGTCCAATAAGATCGAAGACTATTTTTTCTTGGTGTTCGATCTCTCTATCAATGACAATAACAAACCAGTGAAGTATTTAAAAAAATATATACAAGAAAATCATTGTAATCGTGATATTCAACAAATAAATCTCTTTTTAATGACTCTACCGTACCCTGCATCGTTTTTAAACTACGCTTCTAAACTCTATATCATACAGAACCTTGACCTCAAAGTTAAATAAATGCATCAGAATAACCACACTTCTTTCCAAGCATACAAAACAGATATAGCATGTAACTTTGGTCAATTTCCTGTTATTTTCCTGCAGTTAATCTTACTTAGTAGACAACTTTATGTAGACTATAATTTGGTTAATATATACTAGATGAAACTAAATGTTGCAACCTTTCCTGAACTGGTGATTGTACGAACAACGGCACATCAGACTACACATTTTTGTTCGAAAATCGCCTCCAATGCAACGGAACAAGATACGTCAATGTTTAGCTTGATGTGCTGGCGTATGTACACACATACGATACCATACTACAACATAGGCAAAAAGAGAACAGCAAATGATGTTAAAAAATTTGGTATCTCTCGAGTTCTTAAGTTATCGTGATTGAAACTATTCTTTCGAAGCTAAATCGCTATTATTTATTTTTTCATACACACCAACTTCTCGAGCTTTGGGCTTCTTGCAAGAAGTGTCTTATAGGAAGTAACTCATAGGAAATAGAGCCTTCTTTTTCAGTTTCGTTTCTCTAATAAATTCATTTAAACAGCTTCATTTCTTGATTGACTTTTCGTAATTTTGTTTTAAAACCGTGTAACGGTGATGGAAGCTCATTTCCATTTAATTACATTCTGATAGTATACAAGTTTTACAGACGGCGACGAGTATCAACGGTAAGCCTGAAACTGCTTACAATACAAACTGCGTCCCTTCAGTGACAACACAGATTACACAAAAGTTGAGAGTTAAAAGTATAATATCAGCCTGCCCGACCCGCTTGGAATACAAAGCGAAGAGATCGTAAAATTGCTCAAAGGATTACCAAAAACCCCTTTTATTTCAACGTCGCCAATCTCCAATAAATTCTTATAAAAAATCTGACAACTTTTTTGGATGATTATCAAGGTTTTTGCATGTGCCAGTGATTTGTGATGTTGTTATGGAATCGTTAACAGAAAGTGGGTCAGAGAAATACAATAGTTTTGGCAATCACTACATTATCCATATATGAATAAGGTCGTTATTTATTAGCTAATATCCTTTTAAAGTACATTCATTTCATGACACCAAACATTTAACAGATATATCAAACAGTCCAAGAAGGTTAAATACATACAGTCATTGTCTTATTGATTGTCATGAATATTATGATGTTTTACTATCATGATATTATTTCTTTTTATGATACCGAGTGACAGGATGAACCAGTCGTACGCCTGGTAATAAGCGACACGCCTGTCCATTTATTTTATGCGAAATTGCTTCATTACTTTGTTATTACAAACCACCTGAGCTACGGATCATGTCAGCGGATCTCACGAATTTTTTTATGTTGTTCAAGTCCATTCAGATTGAAGGTATTATTCTTTGTATTCGATAGTTGTTTTAATAGTCATTGTCTTACCAAAAGTATTCACTATAACCGCTCACGCGATGCCCTCATCCTACCGCAAAATGGCGGCTATTTGGTTTCGCAAATTAGAAAAGGATTCAGTTTAAATACAAGTTTTTATAAATAAAAATTATTATTCTGCATTGCTAAATAAATACCCTCCGTACTACAACAAAAACATCTCAAATAAAATGCAGCAATACACCGCAAATCCTGCACTTAAAAAGCACTAATGAAATTTTTGGTGTACTTGGGTAAATATGACAATATTTCGTTTGAGTGGTTCTAACGTTTACCATGAAATTACTCCTTAAAGTATAGTTTATAAACATTTATATTCAGGATAAACTTAAAAAACGCTACTTACGGTATGTTTTCAATAAATAAACACTGAAATCACCAGCCTAAACAATAACACACACGATTGTCGTGACGTATTTTTGAAGTTGTTTATTTTTTTTAAATGACAGACCCAGGCATTAAAAACTTTATGGTTTGCTAGAGTAGTTACCGAAATAGCAATTAGTATTAGTTCTTTTACCTGTTATAACTTCGATATCCGCTAAATCGGTATAAAATCATCACCGGCACCTCTAGGTGTGGTATGCGTCTACGGCTGCATGTATCGCGTGAGCGGTTAAAGTAGACAATAACGGAAACAAACAAATAAATGAACAAAATAAGAGAAATCAATAAAAATACATAAGAAGCAGCAATAAGTTAACTAATAATAATAACCGAAACTTGTATATCCTGCAATAATTTAAATATGTCATGACTCAATTTGGATGCTACAAAATTTATACTAGTATGTATGAACATACTAGTATAAATAATAATCATATTATTATTAAATATTTTCTCATAAATTTAAAAGTTAAACACGTTCTTAATACAGTCCTGTAATAAAAAAAAACAGAATTTTGGTTTAAGCCACTTCATAAAAGGCATTTTTATATTGAGTCAATTATTTATTATTGCTAACATGTACAATTTGTGAAAAAAAAATAGATCTTGAAAATATCACAGTGACAGTACATGCGCCCTGTTGGGGCATGCAATTTACTACATTTAATTTAATTCAGTTGAGAGAAGTTGCAAGCACATAATTATTATAACAAACTAGTGAAGTAATCCCACTAAAATATATTATTAGTAGGTAGTCACGTTTTTTTAAAAAACCAATATTATTATATATTAATTAATACTCTGTGTTCATAAATTAAAACACAGTAATTTAAAGAAAAATGAAAAATGGGGTGGTTTGCATTAATATGACACGTGGTGAACTATCAAGCTGTAAAGGGCCCGAAACGTTAATTTATTTAAAAAAAAATACGCAATTTAATTCCGAAAATAAAAAATATAATGTAAAGCGTGAAGCACACGGAGAGCGGGTGCGAGGCCGGTTGTCGTCCATATAAATACACAGAATTCGACCCGCCGCGGTCCCGACCCAACCCGCAGCGGACCTGCACCCGCTCTCTGCCTAAAACTTAATCCAAACATAAAATTTTTTTTTAGATTTATGTATACCAAAATCGTAGAATATGGGCTTGTGTAGCAAAACAGATTAAACTTGATAGTAAATTGGATAATTTTTGCATAACTTCGTCCTCATACGAAAGGATCAAATATTTATAATAATTTATATGAAAAAAAAAATATTAATGATAAATTATTTTAAACTGTTTTGGCAGATAAATGTAATGATTTTAGAAATTATAAATATATAATTTACTTATATAATTCGTAAATTATTGATTTTTATATAATTTTATTAAGAGTTTTAATTTTAGTTTTAGGAGTATTAATTGGTACAGCTTTTTTAACTCTTTTAGAACGGAAAGTTTTAGGTTATATTCAAATTCGAAAAGGACCTAATAAATTCGACTGGCTCCGTGGCCGAACGGTTACCATGCCGGACTGCCATGCAGAGGTCCTAGGTTTGGATTCCCAGGCCGGGAGAAATATGTGTATGGCCTACATTTATTTCTCTCGTGAGTTTGGATGTAATTTGTGGTTGTCTATGTGTGTGTTTGTCCATGGCACCCGCGACACAGGGTTTCCCTGGTGCGGGGCTATGTTGAGTGTGTGCGTTATTATTATTATTATAAATTAGGAATTATAGGAATTTTGCAACTTTTTTCAGATGCTATTAAATAATTTACTAAAGATGTAGTTTAGTTTTCTTTTATGAAAATTTCTCATTACTTTTATTGTTAGTTGGCAGCTGATGGCTTTTTTATTGCGCCACCGGACAAAAGAGTGAGCTGAAGGCTTTTAGTGCATAGATATGTTTACTAATATTACACAAAAGCTTAGCATATAATTTGGTCTAATGGACGAAGCTTTTAAAGAAGGTAGAAGAAAGTGAGAAACGCCTCGCATTTAAATGTCTATTAGGCTAGGCTATTAATTGATAGCGATGGTATCACAGTGGGACAAAGGTAGCTTATTTGCAATTCAGATTTCGGCGGCAAGTAAAGCTAAGTTTGACTTTAATTTCAAATTTGTAAATGTTTAGTAGCATCGACGGTAAAAGTCCGAAGGCTCGTTGTCCCACAAGATGGTATGACCAAGTCTGTACGGCCTTCGGCGTGAATCTCCATAATGCGCTCCACTATGCCAAAGACTGCCACAGAAATAGTTTCCGAGGGAGAGTCTCGACCCTCACGCAGTGATGTTGATGTAGTATATATCAATCGATCTACAAAACTATAATTTTTATATCAAAAATTATAATGAAATGTTAATGAACCATTGACGATTTGATAAATGTAATCTATGTAGAGTGACTGGATAAGGAAGGTACAAGAGCACTGGTGAGTAATTTTCATTAATCATTTCATCAATCATTTTCAAATAATGGATTTTTTTCTAGAAATTTGGAAATTATAATTAGAAGGCTCATATTATGTTCTAAATTTGGAGATACCTTTTGAAATTTTATTTAACTTGAATCATAAAATACAATTGTGTGGCCAACAGCAAGTTTGAGTAAAAAAGAGATTTAAAATCATTGACTTACAATTATATGGACGTCGGGTCCGCGCTAAAAAGTGTCCGAACTTATAGGGCGTTAAAATCGTACACACAGCGTCATTCACGCTTTAGTCTTCGTTTGTTCGACTGACAGCGAAGCAAGCAAAATTAGACAGTACTGCGATGACATTACAATTTAAATTCAACGTTTCAGCTTTTTCATATACCTTTAGATGTCACTAAGTTTAAATAGGTTGACTTGGAACATTTTTTTAGTGGTTTTTGTATTAGACCCGTCGTCCATTTATTTGTAAGTCAATGTTTAAAATGATTGGACAACAGCGAAAACAAAAAATCATAGGTAAATAAATCTTTATAATCAATCCAACATTTTCGTTTAGTATCCTCACCTTTTGATAAGTGTCAACTGTCAAATGTGGAAAAACATAGAAAAAATATTTATTATATTATTTTCAAAATGGACCTAACACTATACAAGAACGACCGTTGTGCCTGGGGGGTTAGAACACGGTGACGGACTATGATAATGAATAATAAAAGGTATTTCAGTCAATTATACCCAGCCAGTTTGTTGTAGCTATTAATTTCTTCTATAATGATATCACGAAAGTAACAAGTAAAGTTACTCCTAACAAAAGGAAAAAGGAAACTAAAGTTACATCCCCTTACATCCTATGTTCTTTATCGAACTTTTAAAAAGGATTTATCTATGTAAATCTTAAGCTATTTCAATTTAGAACTTTAAATTGAAAAAGGTTCGCTCTAAGCCGCACGTTTTCAATTTCTGATTCTGCGCTGTTTCGATGTTAAAATCCTTTTGATTTTATGCAAATTTTATATACATTTCTCGGATACGAATCGGGCGTAGCGCGCAAACATTCCTAGGTGTCCATTGACTTACAATTATGTGGACGTCGGGTCCGCGCTAAAAAGTGTCCGAACTTATAGAGCGTTAATATCGTATACAGAGCGTCATTTACGTTCTAGTCTCCGTTTGTTCGACTGACAGCGAAGCAAGCAAAATTAGACAGTACTGCGATGATATTACAATTTAAATTCAACGTTTTAGCTTTTTCATATTCCTTGACATGTCACTACGCTTAAATAGGTTGACTTGGGACATTTTTTTCGTGGTTTTTGTATTAGACCCGTCGTCTATTTATTTGTAAACCAATGTAGGTGTCAGTAAAAAAAAAACTTACATGTCGTTGCTAAACATGGTAACCGTGATGGCAATGCACGTACTTAATTTTATAATTTTTAACCGACTTCAAAAAAGGAAGAGGCTCTACATTTTTTTTTGTATGTATGTTACGCGATAACTGACAAACGGCATTTGCGAACCGATTTTGATGATTCTTTTTTTTTGTTAGAAAGTGGGTAGCAGTGGTCTCATTTCATTTTGAAGAAAATATTCCACCTCTAAGGGTGACGACTGTTCACGCCTTCAGTCTTCATGACTTACTTTTACTTTACTTATAAATAGCGCCTAAATTTTATAAGAAGCAATTATTTTAATGGTTGATTTTGCTATGCTCCAATTGAAGGCGTTTTTCTCTCAATATTCTTTAAGCAGTGAGCACTGATTTTTATTAACTCCTATGTTATGTCCCGTATGGTGGCGAACTAGAGGATGAATCCGGTTTTGCGCATTTTCCGGCAACCAATTTCAATAAAACTTGACTTGATGTACTCTGTACTGAGATTATGTCATCTCTTTTCGGTCTATACCTCATATTATAGGTTTTTAAACTTTAGTGTTGCATTTTATTTAAATTACGGGGATAGACGCGATAAAACCAGTCAAGTAGTTATACTCTATCTATTATTAAGACTGAGTAAAATAACATTTGCAGGGTTGTCAGTTTTCATAAAATTTTTAACAGCCATGTAGTTGTTGTCGATAGTTGTATCGATAGATTGTGAAAGCAGGTAAAATTTTGCCAAACAACAACAAACAACAACAACGCACACACTCAACATAGCCCCGCACTAGGGAAACCCTGTGTCGCGGGTGCCATGGACACATACATAGACAAACACAAATTACACCCAAACTCACGAGAGAAATAAATGTAGGCCATACAAATATTTCTCCCGGCCCGGGAATCGAACTTAGGACCTCTGCGTGTCAGTCCGGCATGGTAACCGTTCGGCCACTGAGGCAGTTAAACATGTCTGAATGTGAATGTTAAGACGTTCTAATAATTATTAATTGCATTATTGTCTTCATCATTCTTAACAGTTGGCCTACTTATATTGAAATCAAATTTTATTCATATTTTGTGACGTGATTATCTATTTGAATAAAAATGAAAAATTAAATTAAATATTTTAATTTAATTTTATAACATGTCGCCTTTTCGTATTTTTAACAGACATAGTTAAATAAATAAATAAATAACGCACACAGTCATAGCCTCGCACTAGGAAGCCCTGTGTCGCGGGTACCATGGACACACACATAGACAACCAAAAATGACGTCCAAAATCACGAGTGAAATAAATGTAGACAAACAAATATTTCTTCCGGCAGGAGAATTAAACCGTTCGGCCACGGAGGCAGTTACAAGTTCTAAATACAGATGTATGTATGAACTTACAAAAATAGACATTTCAAATGAACCTGTTCCCCAGCAGTTGGAAGAATAATGAACCGATGATAATTCAAAATTAAATGAAATAAGTTCGAGTATTGGATAAAGATTACTTTTTCATTCAACATGATTTAATTTCGCCTGCACCTTTACATCTGCGATGAACTAGATGCACCTGCCGATTTCGCTGTTTCAAGATATATATCCAATTAGCACGAAGCTTGTAGCTTCCATGTTCATTATGCCAACAGCTATGGAGTGGAACTCTTTGCGGTGTTCTGTATTTCTGTAACGATACAATTTTGATATCTGTGAACGCATATCGAGATGACCGTGTACCATTCTAGTGACATCTCTTTCTATATAAGCATTCCAAAAATGGCCTTCCAAGGCCCGTGATTTTCCAGATTTCCTCGCACGGCCCACGACCACGGTCGGTCACACACTGGCCTCGCCTATTTCATATTAATAATTAACCAGTCACAGACATGACAACTCATCTCTGCACGCCAATCCTGCCCGTAATCAACTTCAAAAGAAAGGAGGAATTT
>NW_020653993.1:5889254-5917680 GCF_003589595.1 Hyposmocoma kahamanoa
GGCACATTGGCGTACTCGTACTAGTGTAAGGTGTAATGTAGTGGAGTGTACAAGTAAAAAGCTTGCCAGTAGCAAAAAGCCGTAAGATAAGCAGTTTTGCGTGGTGTATTTATTTATATTAGTAAGTGCCTTGAAAAATGTGACCTTAAGGCGAAAATACACATACTGGGAGCTGGCCCACATGCATACACAGAAAAAAAGGATTTCTACTAATAAGAAAGAGCAATTTCTCAAAATATTTGCTAATTCTGAAAACATATTTATTTAAAGTAATAAAATATTGTCATTACAAAGATACTGCTTATCTTTTTCTAATACAATTTTACTCTTAACTTTATTCTAACTTTGAGACAAATACGTTCACTTCAAGATTTTATTTCATTTCTAATCAATTAATTGGACATTACTTACATCAAGAAATTTTTTCCTCTTACATCAAATCTAAATAATCTCAAATGAATCCCCAATTTCTTGGATGTATTTTAAGAAAATATTTTCTTAGATAAAAAAAAAGTTATTTTGCTAATAAGAGTAATATTCTAAATTCGAGAATACATTTTTTATGGCAACATTTTGCTTTGTCATTTTCAATCATGTCGTGACATGTTGAAAACGCGCGCGCTCCGTCTTCGTGGCCGTGGTATCTGCGATTGAAGAAGCCATCCATAAATCAATAGCCAATTATTTAAAATGTGAAGCAAAGTGAACTATACTTACTTAGTTTTACTTGAAATCTTAAAAAGGTAAGGCAAGGAGAATAAAATCTTAAAAAGGAACTGATTTTTCTATTTGTTGTTTGTGGAAACAGTAATGGATTCGTTGAAAGAACTTTTGGAATCGTGGAATATACCACAAGTTGTAGTGACCAATTTTATTGGTGAGTGATTTGATGTTATTATGAATTAATTGTGTAAGTATTACATTTTTATGCACATGATGATATTTTGTACGTAACGTTGAATGTAAGCGTAAAATGGAGGGATCTTAGACGAACTTTTCCTAGAAATAGGTATACAGTATACTTAAACATGGGATTATTTAATTTATGAGTTTTTATGTAAATAATCTCTGTTTAGAATCCCGATTTAATGTCGTCATTGTTTATTAAAAATAATGTATCTACCTTTGAAATGCGTGACTTCGACAATTAGCATTTTACAATAGAAACTAACTTTTAACTGCCTCCGTGGCGGTTACCTTGCCGGACTGCCACGCAGAGGTCCCAGGTTCGATTCCTGGGCCGGGAGAAATATTTATACGGCCTACATTTATTTCTCTCGTGAGTTTGGGTGCAGTTTGTGGTTGTCTATGTGTGTGTTCATGGCACTCGCGACACAGGGTTTCCCTAGTGCGGGGTATATTCAGTGTATGTGTTATTGAGTGTGTGTGTTATTAAACTAGAAGTAAAATACATAAAAAGATATTTGATTTAATTTGACTTTATTTACAAACTTGACTACTTTTGCAGAGAATGGTATAACAATTGAACATTTCCCCAAATTAAAACTAGACAATTTGAAAGAATTATGCCCACATATGGGGACTAGACTATCTTTAGAGGAAAAGATAGGGGAGCTTATTACTGCACAGGTGAGGGACCTGTATGTTTAAGTTAAAAAATTTAGTTGAAAGTGCTTTCATACTGACTATCTTAACATAGCTTGACTATAAAATACACAAAATAGTCTATTTTTTTAACTTTACAGGCAACGACAGATGCAGTATCTGAATCAACTGATGATCAAGTCATTATTACTCCCACCTCCAGTAAATTAGAGACAAGCACCAGTGATGCCGGTTTATTAGTTTCATTAGATGAACTACAAGTGGTCGACATCTTGGAAACAACCAAAAGTGTATCTAGAAAAACATTTCCACATTTTGATTTGGAGACACTACTGCATACGTCAGCAGGTGGCAATAGTATTTTAAAATACTATGAAACATATGGTTTTCTCAATAATACCAAGAGAAACCAGTTGACTGATATAATTATAAAACATATATACACATACATTGTCAATTAGTAAGTATATACTGTATATATTAGTAAGTATATACTGTGTTCTGATTACTTTTATACTTCCCAATAATACATCACTAAAATTTTTTTAGCCGGATAACCTATGAAGAATATAATATTATATCTGCGAAAATAATATCACTGTTTCCAAAGGAGTCAATAGGCACTTATTTTACCAAACCTATAAAAAAAAATAATTCATTTAATGGACGTTCTACAGTAGCACGAGGAAAATTGGTGGACAAAGTCCGTAACCTTCTGTATAAATATGGAGACCACACACACAAGCGACAATCTGGCACTCTAGAAAATGCTCCACCGTTTAAAAGACAGTATATTCAAGGTTTGCAAGGTAATTTTTTTTTAAATGGGCTTGCAATTAAACCCACTGACTTTCACTGGGTTAAAGCAATTTATGAACCTATTTAGGTATTTGAGAGTAGGTATTCTAAGTCGCATCATTCTGGGTATTTAATACAGGTAAATGTAACTCGAAATCCTCTGTAAGTGGGCCCCATTTACAGTGGTCCAAAAATTTTTCTACATATAGGAGTAACAACCCATTTAAAATAAACATTAGTTTAGCAAAAATCAATAGCTTAAGTTATGATTTTTTTATGTACTTTCTTGAAAATTTTCTACTCTAGTCAAAAGTTTAAAACTAGTCTATTTTGAAAATTATTCCACTAAATTAATTGAAATTTGGTATTAAAGTAGTAGTAACCATGTAGCTAGCATGCAATGAACCATTTTTGTGTTTGTTCTTAGATTGCTCCGTTATTTTTTAGTCAATTCATGTTCATGAGTTTCTACAATTTTAACTCTCTAATGGTCATAATGTACACAAAAAGAAAATGTTTAAAAACATATGTATAGAGAACTTCTGATAAATAGATAGGTTTGAGAATAATTTCATGTAAATCTGAGCTGAACCAATGTTTTCTCTTGAGAAATTAAGTTAAAATTGTTTGAATAACGATTATGATACTGGTGGTGGTTTTAATGACTAGAGTAGAAAATATTGAAAAAGTATGGATGGCAACGTATCAAGTTACACATTGATGTATCTTGTTCCGTTGCACTGGAGGCGATTTTCAAATAAAAATGTGTGGTCTGATGTGCTATTGAATGTACATAAATAATCATGATTTCTAAACTATTGAATTTTGCAGAACTAATGTTTATTTTCGATAGGTTGTTTTGTTACTATGTCCTCTATCTAAAAAAAATCTATAATATTATTATTATTAGATAGGAACAGGTACTTACGTGGGAAAGGCATTTGTCAGCTGATTGAAATGCAGGTAAATAATGAAAGTCTTACAAAACATTTCAATAAGGATAAAATGAAACACTAACATGATTTTTTTTAGATTTACATTTAAGAGATATACTGTTTCTCAACAATAACACCGAACCATGGGGTGAAGTAATACAAAAATGGAAAGATACATTTAAAGTTCGAAAAGAAAGTGAACACAAGAGCGTTCATGAGTTTCTACAAGACTGGAAAATATTATCAGACCAAAGAAGTGACATATTGGTATGTAATCTGTTTTCATATGTTTTACGTTTTATTTCTGAGCTAGGGTTCCTCCATCTTGACGCAGACCAATCATTTTGACAACTATGATATTTGTTTTCAGATAAACATTGACTTCGACTTGTTGTATCCAGAAAAAGGGCTGAATTTTTATTTAAATTGGAAAATATTTTTCGAAAAAATTATTGCTTTTAAACCGAACAGAGACGAAAGAATCTTGAACCTTATTGAGTCACTGAAAAATTTAGACAATGATTGTAAGTGTCCGTTTTTAATTTTATAAAGCTTGAGATAGAATTAGTAAAATAAATAATAATAATAATAATAAGAAAATGTTTATTTCAGTAATGCAATTAACTTTACATTAACAGTGGATGGTACCTTCTATTAAGCTTGTCAAGCGTCAGTGTCAGGAGGTACCGCTCTTCCATAGCTATAAATTCACATTTAACATTTTTAACTTAGTCTGTCTGTTCGTCGGTCCGTCTGTCGGTCAGTCAGTCGGTCAGTCGGTCAGTCGGTCAGTCGGTCAGTCGGTCCGTCTGTCCGTCGGTCCGTCGGTCCGTCTGTCCGTCGGTCCGTCGGTCCGTCGGTCCGTCGGTCCGTCTGTCCGTCGGTCCGTCGGTCCGTCTGTCCGTCGGTCCGTCGGTCCGTCGGTCCGTCGGTCCGTCTGTCCGTCGGTCCGTCGGTCCGTCTGTCCGTCGGTCCGTCGGTCCGTCGGTCCGTCGGTCCGTCTGTCCGTCGGTCCGTCGGTCCGTCTGTCCGTCGGTCCGTCGGTCCGTCGGTCCGTCGGTCCGTCTGTCCGTCGGTCCGTCGGTCCGTCTGTCCGTCGGTCCGTCTGTCCGTCCGTCCGTCTGTCCGTCCGTCCGTCTGTCCGTCCGTCCGTCCGTCCGTCCGTCCGTCCGTGTGTCAGTGTGTGCGTGTGTGTCCGTGCGTGCGTGCGTTCGTCCGTCCGTCCGTCCGATCGATTGGATCGATTGGGCCGATCGATTGAATTGTCTGTTTGCAAATGTTGTATTTACTTGAGGTACTTTTACCACAATGTCTTTCCTTCTTCTCTTCGAAATATTTAGATCTAGTTTAGAGGCCTACGTTGTCTGATTACAGTTTGAGTGGTATATAGTTTCGCTACAGTGGCTAAATTTGATAGATAAAATTGTATAATATTATTTTCAATTGTTACAGTAACACTTCCTGCTGAGCTTAAAATACTCGCACATCTGGTGCCTCCAAAGGGAAGAATTTCAAAAAAAATTAAGTTCACTACTCAGGAAGCAATTGACTCCTTATATATTTGTGTGCCGGTATGTTTTTTTTAATAGCCCCGCCCTAGGGAAACCCTGTGTCGCGGGTGCCATGGATATACACATAAACAATCACAAATTACACTCAAACTCACGAGAGAAATAAATTTAGGCCATACAAATATTTCTCCCAGCCCGGGAATCGAACCTGGGACCTCTGCGTTGGCAGTTCGGCATGGTAACCTTTCGGCCACGGAGGAATTTATATATGTCGACTCATCCGAAGTCCGATATGATTATATAACGAAAAGAGAATAAGTACGTTACGAGAATAATTTCGTTATTCAAACTAAGGCCTGTGTAAAGGCGTTTTGACAATTTATATATCTTATTTCGTTTCGAAAATACAAAATCCAACAACAGTCGATCTGACATTTACAGCGAAGAAGAACAAACGAAATGTACTATGTCCTGAGAACAAGTAGTCTTGCACATATAGATCTTTGTTCTACGGATGAGTAGGTATATATATATATACATATACATATATAAAACTGTCTCCTGTATATAATATATATATGTATTTTTTGTTTTCAATATTTATGCCTCATATGCCTCATTTATAATATTACTTTGTGGTAAAGATTGGCTCACAAATCTGTTGTGGCTACTTATTATGTTTCATTATGTACTCTTAATACTATCTTAATTTCTAGAATGCTGGCGATATAGACCAAGTAATCAAAGAACAAAAACAAAAGGCGACAAGCAAGAAATTGTCTGTTCAACCCTATGTTATACTCCAGGGATCTTTGCTAGAGTGTGGTTCACCGTTACTAATAGTAGATGATGTAAGATATCAATTTTTAACCATAACAAAAGCTTTTGATACTCTTTTTAAACTTTACCATACCTTCAACGTTAGATATCCCAGAGCAGGCGACCATTTATATTTGATCATACAAAGATGTGTATATAATATAGAAACTAAGTACGATAACGTCGTACCGTATATAATTGACGTTTTGAATATGTGATTTAGCTAAACACCACTTTCAAGGTTTCATAAACTCAATCAGAGCAGGGCCCACTCCCAATTGAGTTGTTCATGCTATTCTTTGAAAAAAAAAACAGTTTATACACAGACTTTCAATTAGAAAGAATTTTCTTACCACTTCTAACTCAGTTACGACAATTTATGCAACAATAATTGCTACAAGTGATATTTACAATATTGTTAACCTGATCAATCTCCGACTAAAACTCTCTGTGTTTCGCTTATTGTCAAAATGGATTTGAACTGTAATTACTGTCACAAAATACTTCATGATTTTAAGCAATACATTTTTCATTTAGAAACTATCCATAAAATAGGTAACTATTTTGTCTGCCCTTTTGAGAGTTGTAAAAGAACATATGATAAAAAAAATCGTTTTAAAAATCATTTAACAACGTGTTACAATTCAAATCGCAATAGGAATAGTACTTCTTGTGACAATAGTATTAATATCAGTAACTCCATCCTGTCCGAACAAAGTTCATTTCCAAGTACCAATGATACACACCAATCTTTTGACACATCACCGTCGAATGATAAAGACACTGGAAATGAATCTTTTATAAAATCTGTAAAATCATACTTAAATATATTTGTATGCAATTTATATGGGTTTGTTAGTTTACCAAGATCTTTAATACAAACTTTGATAGAATTAGTTCAAACCTTAATCCACAACATCACTTCAAATATACACGAAACAGTTAATAACGAACATATAGATGCCACTAAAAGAAACATTATTGTACTAGAAATGATATTAGCATTACCAGACATATTTAAAGACTACGATACAGAATATAAGCGCTTGAAAAATTTAGTTGACAATGAGTATTATGTAGCCCCTGTAGAAGTAAAGATCGGAACTGTCAAAGATCGACGTAGTGAAAATAATGATGTAACAATGATGCTAAAGGAAAGAAAACTTTACATGACACCACTTAGACAAACATTAAGCAATTTTTTAAACTTACCTGGAGTACTTTCTCACATTCTTAATTATCAACAGATGCTTTTGGACGAGAGTAATGTAAGTAACGGTGATGTGATTCGAAATGTGATTCAAGGATCGTTGTGGAAAGAACTTTCGGCTAATATAGACAAAGACAGTATCGTTATCCCTTTAATTTTGTATTTTGATGATTTTGAAAGTGGCAATGCCCTAGGAAGCCACGCTGGCGAATATAAGTTAGGTGCAGTTTATATTTCTATTGCAACTATTCCGCCAGAACAATCAAGTAGGTTAGAAAATATTTTTGTGACTCAAGTATTTTATTCAAAGGACAGAGTATTTTTTGGCAATGGGGCAATTTTTAACAAATTAATTGAAGAACTTAAGTTTTTAGAAGAAGTTGGCGTTGGTGTTTTATTGTCCAAAAATATCATTACAGTAAAATTTGTATTAATAACTTTATCTGGAGATAACTTAGGACTCCACGGCGTATTAGGACTTTTCGAAAGCTTTATGGCTACATATTTCTGCAGGTTTTGTTTGACTACCAAAACTGAATCTGAAACCCAATCGTGTGAATTAAATAATCTACGAATGCCTTCTGAATACAATCAACATGTTGAAAATCGTATAGGAATTAAAGAAATATGTGTTTGGAATAATTTGAAATATTTTCATATTTACAATAATGTTACATGTGATGTGATGCATGATCTTACGGAAGGGGTACTAAGGTATGGAATGGCCCTTGTGATTAGAAGTCTAATAGATAAAGGATATTTCTCACTAGATCATCTGAATTCTAGGATAAAGTACTTTAAGTACAATACTAATGAGAAAAACACACCACCACCAATCAATAATCAACACTTATTAAACAAAAGTTTAACTATATCTGCTTCTGAAATGTTATGCCTTACAAGAAATTTTGCTTTTGTGGTTGGAGATTTAGTTGAAAATAACGACCCCGTTTGGAACTATTATTTAATATTATTGGAAATAACAAATGTTCTCACTTCCCATTCGTTTACTTCAGACCTAATAGATTACTTAAAAAGTATTATTGAAGAACATCACCAGCAATACCTTAATTTATTTCAAAGTAAATTAAAACCCAAACATCATTTCCTTATTCATTACCCTACAATTATAAAAAAAAATTGGGCCGCCTATACTTATAAGTGCTTTTAAATACGAAGCGAAACACAAAGAGTTAAAAAAGGTTTGTCAGTCAATAACATCACGAAAAGATCTTCCTCAATCTGTTATGAAACGTTGTCAACTAAAACAAAGTTTTCGATATGCAACTGAGAAAGGTTTGACGGATAATCTTTTGTATGGTAAATATGAATTTGATGAAGGCCACTGTGGTGCAGACAATTGCATTTATGTTGATTGGTGTGAATTAAACGGAATTAGGTATACCGTAAATAATGTTTTGCTACAAGATATAATTGAGGATATTCCCAAATATTATATTGTTAACAAAATAATGATTAATCATTGTACTAATGACATATTATTTAAATGTTTTTTTTTAGATATTGTTCATTATAATGCTCATTTCAGAGCATATAAAGTAATACAAACAACACGTAGTCGTACTATTGCGTATGTAGACTTGTACACAAATTTAATTTCTGTACTGTATAAAGTAAAATTGGATTCCTATGTTAAAGTTGATTTTTGATGTATATTATATTGTACTGTGATGTCGACAAAACGAGTACGTGCAAATCCAAAGCTATTTCAGTGTTATGAGTAGGTACAGTCGCTGTATGAAGATTTATTATTTTGATTTCGGCTGTTTTAGTGTGATTGTTTAAATTATTCAGAAGGGTTGTTGCAGTGCAAATTTATATAAAATAAGTAAGTTACGTAAACAAGCCCTAAGGTTTATTGAATTATGGTTTGTCACACATATATGCATATATGTAGGAACACGAATTTTATTTCTGTGAGTTTTAATTTAATTTTCTATGTTAAAGTTTTTCATGTCAATAATTCATTTTGTATTTTACTAATATTATGCCAGTATTGTATACGTGTACGAAAAATAAACGTTTTTTAATTTATTTCCTAAATAAGTATAATCTTTTTATTATTTAAGTCGTTTTGTGTCAAGTATTTTAAGCCTGCAATTTTATTTTGTTTAAATTTGTGAACAATTCTCAAAAAAATACAACCGTTTTCAAGAAGCAATAATTATAATTTGATAAAGTCAGAACGTCATAACAGCAACGCCAATGACTTCATTAAAATTAATTGTTGCGTTTTGAAGGCGGTTATATATTTTTTTAATTATTCACAAACTATGTCCTTAGGCTCAATTTATATAGCAGCGGAACGGAATGGAAACGAATTTTTGTAACGTTATTGTACATAGCATAATGAATTTTATGGTCAATTGTGTAACGTACATGCTCGAGAATGCTCGAGCATTCCGCGGAAGATTTTGGCTCGTATCTAGTTTGTACCGTTACACAATCGACCATAATGTTCATTATGTTATGTATAATATCGTTACAAAAATTCGCTTCCACTCCGTTCCGCCGCAATATAAATTGAGCCTTATTTTAAACAAACAAAATGACTTAAATCAAAAATACCCCACATTTTAACCCAAGACGGTAAAATCTTACATTAAGATTTACCCCACATTTTAACCCAAGACGGTAAAATCTTACATTAAGATTGTAATGGACTTATTAATAGCAGAAAGTTGCTTTGATATAACTGAACCAAAAGTCATAATTTAAGAAATTTGGTTTCAGAATGAAATCAAACTTCTCTTAAACATAGAAAACATAAATCTTCAGTTAAATAATTATCTCTCAATTTTCATTCTTTTTTTTTCAAGTCAAAATCAGAAATTTCTAATAACAAATAAATATTTTCTTGAATCTAGAGTAGCTTTATGACTTAAATAAATTAATTTGCTCTTGGATTAAATATTTCTGTCTTAGAACTAAAATACACTTTTGAGACGTTTTTTTACTATTATCAAGTAATTATTCTCTAGCGTCTATAGGGAGCGAATCGTTTTCTTGGATTTAATAAAATTGTCTTCATACAAAGAAATTTGTCTATTTTTAAGTAATCTGTTTTTACCGTGTACAAGTCGGACGCTGAATGGAGATCCCAGGTTTGGATTCCTGATGGGTCCAATTTGGGAAATGAACTTTTATAAACTGGTTTTGGTCTAGGTGTTGTCGGTAGTGCTCCAAATTCGACCAGGCACATAGAGACCAGGTACATAATTGGCGCAAACACATTGTTATTAGTCTGACCTATGTTTATAGTAATTAAGCATTTTGGTTATATTGTTCGCGGACAACCAGACGGCCTTAACAGACTTTCATACATTCATTTATTCATTTAAAAACACTTGAAAGCTTACAGTATTTACATTACCAAAACGCTTACAAGTAAATCTGATTAAATTTAAAAAATATATAAAAATAAAATTAAGAAAAATGATATTACACAATTAAATTGGAAAACACACACTGCTTATAGTGGTGGGTGAGGTAATAATAAAGGAAAGAGACTCCTCGGTCGACCACCTAGCCGATGGACTGATCAATTGACCGCCCTTACTGATCTCCCTATAGTAACTGCCGTGAGGGATAACGTGAGGCTTCGAACGTCCATAAAGTCTCGAAAATCTTTCTGGAACACGGACCTTCAGCTATGAAGAATGCGACTTAGAAGAAATAATAATTATATCTCATTCAAACGCCAAAATGGCCCAACAGACCGATCCATTCCTCAAGTAGGCTATCTCTTGTCATCGGTCCATACATGGTAGAGAAGTATTAAAAATCCTGCGAACGCTAGGCGTGAATATATCGGTATCACAATATCTTCAAAATGACCTCGATCAGCATAAAAACTAGATCGCAAAACAACCACCTTTGCAGAGTGCAAAGCGACTAGATATCGAAATGACCATGTCGTGATGAAATTCCAGTACTAATTGTATTATATAACTGCGCGTTTATGTTTTCTCTAGCTTTAGCCTGCAATACTATGGAGCTTGTACTTAATAGTCGAGTCCTGGCAAACGCTGAAAACAATGGCCTTCCTGGTTTTATATATTTTATTCATGCTCAAAATATTGTTTACACGTCACTTTACCATACGATGTTATACAAGCTCGACGTTTCTAATATTCACTAAAGGGCTTCTCAAAAACATGGAGGTCCGTAAGGTATGTTGCAGGGTACCGGGCGCTACTGTAGTGTCCCGCAGATATTCGTGATTTAAAGCTTGTGTGTGGTACTGTAACTGTTATGGACAGGCGTGTTACTTACCATCAGGCGCTTTTAAACGACTTTTTGCCGTAGAATCATCTGTGAGAAATGTATTTCTAAAAATATATATTTTTTTAAAACAAACCAAAATAAAGATCTGCAATAAGCACATAGAAAAATTCGTAAGCTCCTCTGGTTCGATCCGTGGCTTAGTTGGCTTAGCGTCAGCCACGGTTTACTAAAAGACGTTGTTTCGAATCCAGTCAGGTCGAAGGATTTTTTTCTAAGTGAACGATCTTTGTATTAATAATAATTATGTTCTATAGTATATTGTATTGCGGCCGTCACCGCTTGCTGCAGCTTACTTATTTTTGGTAAATGAAATGTAACCTTACCTCGAAGAGAGCAAAGTTTATGTTTAATTTGCTCCTTTTAATGTAGCGCCACGCCGCGTCGTTTGTTCGATCTTTGTGTTAAGAATAATTAAATCTGTAAATTGTAATATTAATTGTAATGAAAATTAGAATCGTTTTTCCCCCAAAGGGAATAAAAACGGACATTTTGTGTCTAGCCAAGGTTTGACCCTCCAAGATTGCACTTGCATATTTTTATGAAGAATACGTGCTTTACCGTCCATTAGCAGCGAATTACGCTTCGTAAACGCGCCGCTAGTACTGCGTTGGCGGCGCGAGACGCGGGAGCCTGGCGGGCCGGCAAGCACGCGCGGGCGCGATTCTCAGTCCGTCTCGGAGCCCAAAACAACAGTGGACGGCAAGGACTCAACATTTGGGTTAAGCCTTGGTTAGACCCAAAATATCCGTTTTTATTCCCTTTGGGGGAAAACCGGTTCTATTTTAGGTCAGAGCCAGCGGCTTGACCCTCCGAGACGTGTTTGGTTTCTGCCGGCCTATGAAACAGCGTACTGTGATCTGCCAATGAACTAGATATTATTTAAATGTTATTATATTAAATTATATGATGGTAATAATCTTTAGTAAAAGTCCGGCTTATGTGTATAATCTGCTTTTTTATCAATGGTTTAAGTTTTTTAACAAACAGACTGAAATGCTAGTAGTAAAGAATTCAAAATGTGACAACATGTTCACAAAACATAACATAAAAGTTATTATCATTAAAATGAGATCGTGTAATCAGATACACTGAGTAATCAGTCTTAAATCAACTAAAGAACTGAAACTTATAACAAATTGTTAACATTATCTAACTATAAACGAGGCGCTTAAACTGTTTGTTACTACAGGAGCTTCGGTCCGTTTGAATCTTAAAATAATGCTTGAAGAAAGTATTTTCACTTCTCCAATTGCCCTTGGTTAAAACTTCATCCTGTGGTAATAACTCATAATTTCTTGAAGCAACTGCTGCTCTTATGCTTCCAGCTGAATCTGTTATTCCTAATTGGTCAAGTACAGAACGCAACCATCCTGCTATGACACATTGGGACGCAGGCTTTACAACGCCGCGGATAGTAATAAAAAGACTTAATAGGCTTGGGTTTGAATTACGTCGATCATTGGATACATTTCTTAATTTGTCGATCCAATAAGGAACACACAAATTCCTTAAACTATTTCGTTTAAATTCCCAACCCGATTGACGATACAAAGCCGAATCGGTTTTAGAACCGAACCTTGGCCAGAACACTAAGAAATCTTGGGAAATTTGTATGTCCTTCTGGGTCAAATGTAATAGTGTTAAATCATGAATACGACGCCCTGTACTTAGTAATAGTAAAAACGCTACATGCCTGGAAATCTTATACAAGTGTTCTTCGTCGGGGGGATTTTGGGACAGCCAATCAACAAGCTTTGAGATATCCCAATAAGATTTTGTTAGTCTAGAAGATTTTGGTTTCTGTAGCTCAACGCTCTTCTGCATTCTTTTTATCAGAACATCAGAACTTAAATTACTTGAGTTGCATGAGTCTGCGAAGGGGCAAACTACGAATTTGTGCACTCTAATAGTGCTCGGCGATAGACCCAAATCTCTATGAAGATAATTTATGAAGAGGGCCAACGTCTGTGAAGTAGGGCTTGTACATTGCAAGTTTTTAGGTTTACAACAATCTCGCCATCCATTTCATGCAGCTTTGTAAGTGTTAAGAGATGATTTTCGCCATGAGCCTTCCAGTAGTGTAATTTCTTCTACCGACTAATTTTTGACGAGATTACCCCACCCCGAACCTTCCAGGCCTCCAATTTTAATCGTTTCACAACTGGTGGTGGTGCCCGAGTAGTCAAGACCTGGAGGTGATGATGAAGATTCCTCATTTGAAATGGCGGTGCTAACGCTCTTTTGCGTAGGTCCGCTCTCCAGAAAGTTTTGTCCCAATTGGGCACTATCAGAACATATGTGCCTCTGGCCTGGTTCAGATGTTGCAAGGTCTGAGGGATCAAAGTTGGCGGAGAGAATATCCATGCCAGCTTGAAATTTCAGGTCCGACTGAAGGCATTTGTGAATAGAGCGGTCTCTTTACTGCAATCTAAACTCGCATAGGTTTCCACTACTGCCGATGTTCGGGACGCGAGACTGATATGTCCGGAACACCTTTGTATTTAAAAGTATATGAATTACAAACAGTGAATCACCATGAGTGGATTCAAGAAAGCAATTTAGGTATAAATCGATGAAATTCACTCACTGCACCACTACATTGGTCTAAAACTTCACACAAAAAATAAGTAACCATCATAAGCCAAAGATAACATACCTTAAGAGTCGAGTTCCTTCACAATTAGGAGCTCTCGAACAGCACACGCTGTTTGAAGATGGCACAATAAACACGCACGTATTTCACAAAAGTATACAGCGTACTGAGAATCGCGCCCACGCGTGCTTGCCAGCCCGCCTGCCTCCCACGTCCTGAGCCGCCACCGCAGTACTAGTGGCGCGTTTACGAAGCGTAATTCGCTGCTAATGGACGGTAAAGTACGTATTCTTCATAAAAATATGCAAGTGTAATCTCGGAAGGTCAGGCCGTAGGCTCAGACCTAAAATATAATGTTTTACTAACATGATATTAACTTATTTTTGTGAAAATACTCCACTAGCGTGTAATAAATTAATACAAACATCGAACACAAAGAAAAAGTCCTGTGAGATTTGTGTTCAATCTTTGTATCAATGAAACATTTGTGAATAGTTTATGACGATGAAGAAAAAATAGTGATGAATTCCGTTAGTCGAAGGCGGTTCACTAGATTGGAGTCTTTGACGAGATGGATGTCGATGGTTAAATAGTTAAAATTTCCTGTATTCGTATATTTGTCAGAATGGGATTAAAAGTGTGCAGTTCTTTTTTCTCGGTATTAATTCTAGACCCAAAGAAACAAAATTTTAAGTCAAGACTTGGTCAAGATATAAGAGGAGCATGTTTGTTAGGTGCAGCAAGGGTTCCATCACCGGAGTACTAAATGTTAAAATTGAGTTTATATTTACTTCAATGTCAATTAACACCTCAAATTCCAATTAAAATGATGTGAAGTCCCCAATTAATCCTCTTCTTCCTCTAATGACGATGACGTATTGAGAAATGTTTGTGTACCTACTTTAAGACTTTGAAATTGGTTATCGGATTTTGACAAATGACACCAGAATATTTGTGTCACATTAATAATAATGTCACAAGATTTAATTTTGCCTACGGAATCCTGAGAGAGACGTTGTTATTCACGCTCCAAAAGCTGTTTACACGTCGCTTGGTAATCATATATTATACAAACTCAACGACTCCATTATTCACTCAGGCGGGATCCCAGAAATAAACTGAAAATCATAGGAAAATTTAAATGAGCAAATAAGAGTTTTTTCATAAGACATTTTTCAGCGGGCGATCGTACTCGTGATGAAACACACATCATCAACCCATTACATTCTTTCTTTCTTTCTTACATTCTTATATTTGTATTTTTAGGTACTATTCATCCCTGCCTAAACTTTAAATTGGAGTATTTTGAAATGGAATGTTTTATTTAGCACTGGTACCATCGTGACAATAGGATTATAACTGTAAGTTTCAGCGATGTACTTATGTGTATATTTATGGTTAAGTGATAATTTTTTGGAGCTACTCGAGACGTGTCATACTGTCATTGGAATGTAGCGAGTTTCTTCAAAAAGGTAGGGTCTGTAAAACAGCTTAAGCTATGACTCTTTACTTTTTATCTACACAATATATGTAACTATAGATAATGTAAGACTAAATTGTTATGCAAATGTAGATAAATAAAGCTCTTTATTATTATTATCCATTTTAGACTCTCGCCTCTCCCAAGACCTAAAAGATTAATTTTGAATTTTTAAATGGGAGAGGCGATATTTCCCGGCAATAGCAGAGTCGGCCGGGGTCAGAAACTCAGGTTTAAGAACCGGCGAACAACACGTGCCGTATCGAGCAGGACCGCTTTCTGCATTTGTGCTGGAAGCGACACGCCACAGAAATCCAACCGCCTGAAGCTGTTAGAAAGGCTGACTGGAATTAACCCATTTGCGGACAAAACAATTGGGATTATTTCTAGTGGAAGCCACACCCCATATATCGGTGATCTCGTGCGCCAGATCGAGATGTTTCCGGCGTTTCTCGGTTTCGGGTTTCACGAGACCCACGTCATGTGGGTCTCGTGAAACCCGGTGGGTGTGTAACGTCCACAAGAAATACCCTCGACTGCGATCGATCCAATATCACAATATCAGGCTTATTCGCAAGAATAGTGCTATCCGTGATAATGGATCGATTCCAATAGATTTTGGCGCGGTCAACTTCGAGTACTAGCTCCGGTGAATACTTGTAATATGGCAATCTCTGTTGCACGAGTCCGTATTTCAGAGCGAGCTCTTCGTGTAATATTTTGGCTGCCTGGTTGTGTCTGTGCATGTACTCAGTGTTAGCAAAAGCGAACCAACCTGAAACAATATGCCTAAGTGACTCTCCTGTGTTATGTGGGTCGGCCACATGCCCGACATAATGTCTACTGTACCGTCCTTTAGGATATATTTCCGATAGTTCCTCGTCTTGAGAACCTGATCCTGTATTGCACAGACAATTATTTCTTTTTATTATTGTTATTATTATTATTATTTATGCGTCCTACTGCACGGCATGGGTCTCCTCCGCGGCTCTAGTCCAATGCCTCCGTGGTCAAACGGTTACCATGCCGGACTGCCACACAGAGGTCCCAGGTTCGATTCCCGGGCCGGGAGAAATAGTAGTATGGCCTACAATTATTTCTCTCGTGAGTTTGGGTGTAATTTGTGGTTGTCTATGTGTGTGTCCATGGCACCCGCGATACAGGGTTTCCCTAGTGCGGGGCTATGTTGAGTGTGTGCGTTATTTATTATTTATTTATTAAAAAAAAAAAAAAAAAAATGCGGGTTGGGAAAATCACACGTTTTCTGAGGGTTGTGAACCTTCTTCGACGTGTACGTTTCACCACGATGTTTTTCTTCATCGAAAAGCTCAAGGTAAATTTCAAATTAAATTTCGCATACAAACCAGAGATTTCGCATTCAACTTGAGTGCTCACACAGATCTTTTTTAAATGATTTTAAGGAACTAACCCTCTTTACACAGTCACTCGACACGTCGAGCGTGATTGCGCGCGGGAAAGCCTGCATGCGCAATCGTAGGCGATTGAATTTTTTTAAGCTAATGTTCTGCACCAAGCATCGATGAGGGTGGGCCTAAAGATGAACATGACCAAAACCAAGATTATGACTAACTTTGCGGGATCTAAATATAATATAATATACGCACTTACAGAGATAGTGGACAACTACATCTATCTCCGTTATTGTCTATCCTTCGACCCCGCTTCTCAGCTTAAAGATATCACGAGATCAACTCAATTACGATGGGCTGCCTTCAATAGGTTGGAAGATGTGTTCAAGTCTAGAATCCCTTAATGTCTGAAGACCAAGGTGTTCAATCAATGTGTCCTACCACAAACAACCTCAATCAAATCAATGTGTCCTACCAAAACACAAAGGGCAATGGAGCGCGCCATGTTCGGAATTTCTCTGCTGGACCACGTACCCAATGCAGACATTCGACGTCGCACAAATGTAGTAGACGCGGGTACGAGGATAGCCAAGTTTAAGTGGAAGTGGGCTAGAAGGGACGATGGAAGATGGACGAAAGCCGTTACTGAATAGTGGCCAAGAGATTCAAAAAGACCAGGAGGCAAACCACCCGCCCGATGGATTGAACACATTAAGGTCATAATTGGAAACCACTGGACACGACTCGCAAGGGACCGGAAAGAATGGCGTAATAGAGAGGAGGCGTATACTCAGCAGTGGGTGCAAACAGGCTGAAATGATGAAATGATGAACGGTCTTTCGCGCGCGATTGCACGCTATGGTAAACCATAACCCCATAAAAAATAATTCAGCGGTGTTAAATCATATGATCGAGCATTTTCATGAAATTGTGCGATCGGGAAATTTGGTTTGCAATGAATTCATTGTTTCGGTGGCTGTGTGAGTAATATAATCTGTTGAAAAAAATCCCCATCGTACCTTACAACCCACATTTAAACTCCCTGTACATGTGAAAAGATTCACATTGTTAAGAGGTTGTTTACAAACCTTCAAAACGGCAAAGAGGTCTTATTATATATCAGGATTTCCATTTATATTATTATTCCTCGACGAGGTTTCGAACATAATAGGAAAAGCTTCGCGATTAAGTCTTTGTTTCGGCTTAAAACAGGAGTGTTTTTCTATCTGAAAATCGACCTACCGATACAGTGATACCATGATGATTGCAAAATAATGTAAAATTATAAATATGAATCGAAATTCAACACTCGTTTAAAAAATAATTCAGTGTGATAGCGAGTAGATATTATAATAGGTTTGCATGCTCTATCAGGTGTAATGGAGGTCAAAAACAACACTAGACAATCAGTAATTACGCCCAACAAAAACAAATGTTGGCCAAACAAATATCTCTTGCGGCCCAGGTATTGAACCCGGGCCCTCTGCGTAGAGCGGCATGGTAACCATTCGCCCACAGAGGCAGTTACTGAAAGACACTAAATAACATGACGAACAAGTCGTGCGCCTGGTGGTAAGCGACATGCCTGTCCATAGCAGTTGCAGTGCCATTCAGAGCTTTAAAAAGTCACCCTGAGGCATAAGTTGACAAATCCGTTGTGCCTGTAATTTCACCAGCACCCTTACCTATTTAATGCTCATATTAATGCTTGGCGGCAGAAATAGGTAAGATAGCAGTACTTCCCTGGGCGAACTCCTTGAAAAAGAACTCTATATAAAAATATTACCATAGTTTATTATTCTATTACTGAGAATAGGTCAAGAAAAGCGTGCATAGATCCATAAATATACGGGCAAAGGGGATACAAAGAACTCCCTTCTCTTTGAAGTCGGTTAACAATGCACTCATTCTTAACAGAAAATATATTTCTTTGTGAATCCGTCTCTCCAACTACTAGTGACTGGTTGACTGGGTAGCATTTTGAATGAATGGACAAAGTGCCTTAGTACGTAGACAAACGTACAAATGCCATTTCGCATGCATTCCTGGTTTCACTCCTTCGCTGTTGTTATGCAGTCGGTTTACGGCTTTTTTGAGTAACTATTTTCGTAACGTGACTTGCATTTTATTTTGTGAATGTAGGTAAGGGACTTATGGCTTTTGTTAGTAACATAGTACACTTAAAAATAATATAATGTTACAATATGTCACACTTTACTATTTTTTTTTAATATCAAGTGACGGGACGAACAAGTCGTGCGCCTGATGGTAAACTACGTCCATAACAGTTGCAGTGCCACTCAGAGCTTTAAATCACAAAGATCTGAGAGGCACTGCCACTGCGCCCATCACCATGAGACATAAGTTAAAAAGTCCCATGTTACTGTAATTTCATCAGCACCCTAACCTTCTAAACCGGTACTATTAATGTTAACATTACTGCTTTGCGGCAGAAATAGGTAAGTAACAGCATTACTGTATTGGAATATCATGGACCAATACTATTAAGTCAAGGGGACTGCTAATCGTGATGCAAGACAGCGTGGTCAGGTATTTAGTACCTATTGGTAACACCAGATGTCGTTACAATAATCAAATAGCTATTCTCTATTCAAATATATATTCGACTGCATGTTCTTTTTTTTTGTATGTAACGCGATAACTCCGGTATTTGTGAACCGATTTTCATGATTCTTTTTTTGGTGGATTAAGGGTATTTCCATAATGATCCCATTTCATTTTGAAGAAAATCATCCACCTTTAAAGGTGGCTGTTCACGCATGAATTGCATGAAGATTCATTTTTATAAATAGCGCCTAACTTTAATTTAGGAGCAGTTATTTTAATGGTTGATTTGCTATTTCTCCAATTCAAGGCGTTTTTCACTCAATATGCTTTGAGTAGTGAGAACCGATTATTATTACCTCCAGTGTCAAGTAATATATAGTGGCGAACTAGATATTTCAATAGACGTAATTCCACGTACTTTTGAGGTCGGTTTTTTTAGTACTCTGTACTGAGATTATGTGACTAAATTGTTTTACATTCACATGCTGCAATTTATAAAAGCTATTCTAATTTCTAGTGATAACAAACAAACCTTATTTCACAGATCTTTATGGGCAGTGCCGGCTATTGTTATATTTTGTTTAGGCTTAGTACCATCTACCCATATTAGGAAGCGTTAATTTATAAATTAGTTTGTAACACATAATGCCTTCTATTGACACGCATAGTTCTCAAAGTTCAAAATATACTTTTGGTACATGATCATTAGTTGAATAATATTACAAGGGAAAAAGCTGACTTCTTACATTTCATATTAAAGAGGAATGAATTGATATCCACGGCTTTTTACATAATATTAACTACTTCCAAGCTGATTAGCGCCATCTAGATATAAGACGGAATTTTTCAGAGCTACGATTTGTAATATGGAGATTAGCAGTCCGCTTGAGTTATCCTCCATGGTAATATCAAAGAAACAAATCCAAAACACTTTTCCTAACCCATTTTCTCATAATTGACTTTCCTTTCGAAAGTACTAGAAAAAATGTTCGTCATGAATTAATTAATTTCCTAAACATGAGAAACTTTTCAATATCATTTCCAGCACCAATTTTGTATCTTGTTATGTATATACTTGTTATACAGTACAGTCGATGCCCTAATATAACTGACCCTCTAGCCGACATTGTGGTTCTGAGCGATTTCTTTCGCATTCAACAGAAATTCCAGCTTTTTTGGTACAAATTTGTATTTATATAATCTAATTAAAGATCAAATTGGCTGATAAAGTTTCTTAAAACGTCATCCTGTCAATCAAAATTAATTTTACGGCTTACAGGTTGCGGATTAAGTTTGTTAAACATTTTTCTTCACACTGATCTACTTAGAACCAAATAGACGGTAAAGGGGTCAAAAAATATTAAGATATTTCATCAACAGGGATCGACTGTACTGTCTACTGCAATCAAGAAAATTACTGACAACATTCGTAAGAGCATGAAAAATCAACAATTTACTGTTCTGATTCACATTAACTTTTAGTAATGGCTTCAGTTATATGGACCTAATCACGTTCTACCTACTACGTTCTCTAAACATATTTCCAGCAGATATTGACTAGTTTCGGAGCTACCTTTGGGGACGTCAGCAGCGCATAGTAATGAGGATTCATTCGCTACGTGATGCGGTATTTCTACCGGAATTGGCATGGATGTCGATTCCGGCAAGACTGGAGTCTTCTCTTAACGATGCTATTAACGTTGGTGCCTTTAATGTCGAATTATATCATGTTCTGAACTTCCCGAAGAATAAAAATTGTATATTTTTAAGATTTTAGTGAACTGTTGGCAGCAGTAGAGCTCCTTGTGAAAAGTTCGTCCAGAGAAGTACTGCTACGCAAGCAGTAATACTAATGCTCCCAGCATTGCTGCGTTCTAGTTTGAAAGGTAAGGGGTGCTGGTGAAATTACAGGCACATGGGCCTTGTCAACTCACGTCTCAGGGTGACGGGAGCAGTGGCAGTGCCCTTCAGATCTTTGCGATATAAAGCTCTGAGTGGCACTGCAACTGCTATGGACACGCGTGTAGCTTACCATCAGGAGCAAAACTTGTTCGTCCCGTCACTTGATATTATAAAAAAAAAGACTTTGAGTGATTAGGGCTCTTCTGGACCAACACTAACGTCAACGTTCACGTTTGATATCATTTCAGGTTGTGGTTATAAAAATGCCTCTTACCTTTATCATCAGGCCGGAACTCGGCCTCGAGCTCAGCCCGAGTGGGCTCGGGTTCGGGTTGGGCTTGCTTGCTGGCGGCCTTCATGCTTATTGATTTCCTAGTCTGGTGGCCGCGGAACACCGCTTGGATCTTGGTCGCTGCCTGCTCCTCCGAGACCGGCTGGTTATTCGCTTCTGTGGAAGATGAAATTTTCTTCATGAAATACTGGCAGATCATAACCTATTAGTTGGGGTACACGAAAACCCTCCCCGCATGACGTATCATTCTTTTCCAATACGTCCAGTGCACCGGGTAACAAACGACGATTCATCACGATCGCAAGCATTATAGTGTATGTCATGGATATGATATGAAGAAGAACCTATTAGTTATCTATACCATACCATCGAGTATATAAGCAAAATTAGAAACGAAATATCATTTAATTTGTTTGAAAACTATTTCCGCCGAATCATTACGGTGACAACTGCGCTCCGATTGGCCAGCCCGAATTCGAAACCGTTGACGGGTGTCGTTAATTGTTTCGAAAATGGACGAAAATTGAAAAATTACATATTTGATATTAGTTACCTATAAAATGCGATTCCGTTTGTTTTGTAATTAGATGTTTTAATGTATTTCCGACACCACCGAATGGAACAGTCCCCCATAAATCTTTATTACAATACATACACATGTCAATTTTTGGCGCTGTTACACATATTTCAGCCTTCTAATTTGTGATTTCAGTGCAAACGAGTTGATAATATTTAAAAATGATATAAGACCCATTTGCCTGATGAGTTGTCAGGAATGGATGGCCCTTATTTCGTCACTCTTTCTGGTTATATACTCGATGAGCCATACAAACTTTGCGAACCTACTTTCGATCAATATAATCCAAAGTTTTGTTATATTTTTAATGTTTTGTTTATAACCTCAGCCTTAAAAATGCCTGATAAAATAATAATTGCCAATTCACTAAAATGTTCTTTAAGCAATTTAAAAGTTGAGATCTTTGCACAAAATTATCATAGCTTATGCACAAAATATCATTGATTACTTAGGTTTTGTTTCTATGGAGAACGTGCAAATTATAATTACGAATAATATTATTATTATTATGAATAAATTAATTGCCTACTGCGTACAAATTAGAGGAAATAAATTCACGAGCTCTAGTTGGCAATAAAAATATATTATAAGTATATTTTATGACTTTCGTTCACGTGTTCGCTTCCAGAAGGTTCTTTCTTTCTAATAAAATTACTGTACTAGATTTTTTCTTATTTTCGTGAAATATTCCCATGGGGCAGAATTTATTACGATAGGGAAAATGTCACTGTATATAAATGTCGTAAAAACAAGGTAAAACTTGACCGCAAACAGTTTTTGCTGTTCTCAAAATGTCATGACAAACTTAAGTCAGTCCTCAGCGCTCGATATGCGTAAGGCAATAGACTGAAATGTCGACCATTAAGGCGTGATAACGCAATAGATATTGCAAAATGTTACGCCTTTTGACGATTTAGTGCTATAAATACTTTGACGATTTTATGTCAATACAATCGATAAAAGTGAAACCTGTTCATACGTATATACATAGGCATCTCTATTGATAAAGAATAAGCATATTTAAATATTTTTACAACATATAAAATAGTATATGGAACGATAAATGGTTTATCATTTATTAGCAGTAGAGCTCCTTGTGAAAGAGTTCATCCAGGGGAGTACTGCCACCTTTTTTTTCTGCCGCCAAGTAGTAATGTCAGCATTACTGTGTTCCAGTCCAGTCCAGTGTGGCAGTCCGGCATGGTAACCGTTCGGCCACAAAGGCAGTTATAAACAGTTATTTAAGACAAATATCGTTCTTCGTTAGATATACGTGGGGCGCACTATAAGTTTCCGGAATGAATAAGAAAAAATACAATAAATGGTCAGAAATGAATTTATTGTTTCTTAAAATATTCTCCGTTAGCGTTAATGCACTTTTTCATACGAATGAACCAATTTTGAAAACATTTATGCCACTCCTCAGTGACAATCTCTGAAATATATTTTTCATACTCTTCGACAACCTCTTCAGGTGATGAAAATCGTTGACCGCGTAACTGGTTCTTAATTTTTGGAATTAAATAAACGTCACAAGCCAGATCGGGACTGTACGCGGGATGGCTCATAAGGTCAACGTTGTTCACCTTCAAAAATTCATTTGTCTGTCTGGCCGTGTGAGAACTGGCATTATCGTGGTGCAAGGTGACGGTGCGTTTACGGTTATTTTTACAAAGTTTGTCAATAACTTCCGGCAAGCAAATGGTCGTGTACCAATCACTGTTCACGGTACAACGATTCTCCAAAGCAACAGTAGATTTTAATTACTGAAACAATCAGTGTAAAAGTTTAAAGAGCTTAAAAAAGGCAGTTGAAGTCTGGGTTTGAGGCGTCTCGTTTTGTTTTCACTTAGCTTGGAAAGGTACTAAATTGTTTTCGATCCTACTCTCTACAAAATTGATCTGAAGTACCGTCACTGATATAATTTTGTCGAATACGAAGCAAGAAGTGTATATCTTTAAAAACGTAAAATCTTGATTTTGTTTTTAACCATCTCCACTAAGATTTCAATTTATATAATTGGGGTAGTAATACGTGCATTTAGCTCTTCTTTTTTTTATAAAAAAATAACTGCTCATTTGACCTCCACCTGATGGAAAATGTTGATGAGGTCGACGATAAGACATATACACTTAAATAATGCCTATTCACTCTCGCATTGAAAAGGCCCAAGTTGCAGCATTCAGGGAATAATAAGTCGACAGGTAAGGAATGCACTCCTTAGCCGTTTGCCGTATACATGTGGAAGAGTAATGCTTCGTGAGAATCTTTCGAATGTCCACAATATAACAGTGGAATGTCAGCCGTCGTCTAGTATGGGAAGGAGAAGGCGGAATTAAATCATACAATTTCATTGTAAACTCTCCGTGATAGGTCCTGTACAATACCGACTAGCAGGCAACTTTACGACGGTGTTCAAAGCTTTGCAGCTTTGCCTCTACCAAATCCAAGTCACCTATAAGCCTCTCAGCATGCTTAGGTATTTAGAAGAACCATCCTTTATGTGGCAGCAGCACTCCATACACGTCCGGACTTGTGCTTGGTACAGCTGAAGCATCTGCCCCTATATATGAAGATAACGACTGATAGATTTGTCTAACGCTACTTAGGAAAATAAGTCAGGAAACAGAAGAAATGACTCTCGCAAAAGTAATTTAGCTTGTAGATAACCACGTTTGCTTGTCAGCAATAGATACTTACGTTTAAAAAATAACATTTATGCGTGTGATAGCGTCTACAGAAGCTTCCTTAGGTTAAAACAATTTAGTTGAACAGTGCTTCTTACTTCTTTGATAAAATTAGGTGTTCATGACTTTGCTGAAGTCAAATTACTTTTCTAGCTACAGTACTCGTTTTACATTTAAGAATATAATCAGTTATAGACTGGCAAAACAGACAAGAAATTCGAGTCCTGTCAGATTGAAGGAAATTTTCTTTGTGTACGATCTTTGTTGTTAATAATAATTATAAGATACTAAAAATAAATTAATATCATGGTAGTAAAATATCATAATATTAATTGGCTGCGCCATTTATATTTATTTATTATAGTTATTAATAATTACAATTATTTTTAAGTATTTTGTTTATAAACGGAACTCAAACGCATTCGTTTTACATTCTGGCGACACTATTCTCCCTCTCACCCGCTCCCCGCTACTCAAAAACTGTTGTCACGAGTTCAAAAACTCGAGGCGCGAGTGATACTCTAAATAATCCATAAAAACTCTTTCAATACTCTTAAAACCCACTCTAAAATCATATTCGCAATTCAAAAAGTGTAGACTAAAACAAAACTATGACACTATAATAAACTCAATTGCTGGATGTGCACAGTGCCTTCACGAGGTAAGTAGTTTTTGTTTTTACAAATACCGTTATGCATATAATATTTCAAAGGAAAAAATCGAATAACGTGTTTTCTTAATAATCAAATTTGTATCAGTTCGATCAGGCGCTTTGCACGCGCATTGTGTGTGCGTAGTGAAAATGGCGTCGCCAGAAATTGACAAAATAATGTTTTAAACTAAACAGCCTGGAATATAAAGTCACTAAGTTTTATCTTAGAAATGTTAATTTCCGGCGTCGCCATTTTCACTACGCACACATAATACGGATGCAAGCGCGTGCTTACTATCGGAGCGCCTGATGGAACTGAATTGGACGAGACGCGGTGATTGCATTTGTCGGTGCCACCGCTGCCGAGTTTCCGCGCCGAATCTATAGCTTAGTGTCAGTTGGTAGAGCAGTTGACCTAGACCGTCAAACTAGACATGGATTCGAGTCCTATCAGATCGAAGGAATTACCGTCTCATGCACCCCCATTGTGGGTTGGAGTGGACCCCTGGAGATCGATCCATATAGACCATTTTGAGAAGCATTGGTCTAGAAAGTAGTACGCGTGCGCGGCAGCAAGTTTAATCAGTTGGGAGAGTTATTCCCAGATCAAAGGGTAATAGAAGGTTTTCAGTGAAATCGGAAATTTGGTTTACGGATTATTGATGCGAAGTAAATACTGAAGATCCGGAAAACATGTCTGTTCCAAGATGAAAGGTAATTGAACACGTACTTGGCGAATTCGAAAATCTTTCACAGGTTATTGATGTGAATAAACTGTAAACGATAAAATCCTGACGCTCCGGTTTTTATTTCCAAAGAATGTTATAAAATGTCTAAGGAAAAAGAACAGTAGAAGAGAACTGGTTACTTCTCAACAGAGAGTCGACGGTTTAAATTCCTTTGGCGGTATGTACGTGTCTTTAATTTCTATTTTACATATATTTGTGAATGTTTGGTAAACTAATTGCCTCCGTAGTCGAACGGTTACCACGATGATCTCGTTTTATTTAACTTGCTGTTAACCACACAATTTTATTTTATAATTCAAGCTAAATAAAACGTCATAAGATATATTTAAATGTAGAACACAATCCTTCAAATTATATTTTTCCAATTTCTGGAAAAATTTCCAATATTTTAAATTTTCGGACAATTACCCAACAGTACTCTTGTACCTCCCTTATATGGTCACTCTCGTTTACCTCTATCAAGTCCTCAATGATTCATTAACATTCCATTATAATTTGAATTTTGAGGAAGAGTGACTACTTGCTTTATAGATCGATTGATATATATTTTTTAGCAGTCTCATCATTGCCTGCGTGGAAGAACAGTTACCATACTGGACTGTTTCGCAGAGGTCCCGGGTTCGATTTTCGAACCGGGAGAAATATTTGTATGGCCTACATTTATTTCTCTCACGAATTTAGGTGCAATTTATTATGGTTGTCTATGTCACCCGCGATACAGGGTTTCCTTAGCCCAGGGTTATGAGTGTGTGCGTTATTATTGTTAAAACTTTAGTTCTAGTTTTAGTTTTAGTTTAGTTTTACAATTTAGTCATCTACCTCCCCCCTATAAAAGAAACATGCTCAGTAGTGCAATGCAAAGTTTATACTCTACCTACTGAAGAACCATAGATTAGACTGTTTCCAAGAGCGGTACTAAAATTATTTAAAGTGCAAGACACAAATGGAATCCCTTAATAAATGACGTAACATCCGTTTCTTGTGTCGGAAACGGAAATGCTTGGGGTAGGAAGTGAACGAGGGTAGGAAGTCTTTAAACGGCTGTAACTGTCTTTGAGTGACGTAACATTGTTTGGTGGCTTTTGGGCGACTACATCAAAGACCAAAAGAAGTGTAATGTTTTATAGCTAGGGCTCCAGAGATTTCTGACAAAACTGAAATAAGAGATAATAATAATAATAACGCTCACACTCAACATAGCCCCGCACTAGGGAAACCCTGTGTTGCGGGTGCCATGGACACACACATAGACAACCACAAATTACACCCAAACTCACGAGAGAAATAAATGTAGGCCATACAAATATTTCTCCCGGCCCGGGAATCGAACCTGGGACCTCTGCGTGGCAGTCCGGCATGGTAACCGTTCGGCCACGGAGGCAGTTATTTTATTTGAACAATATAAATTAATTATTATTTAAATTTTATTCATAACAATTAATGGTAAATAGTTTATTGTAATATTAAACATATTAGGAATTTTTCATCAGAGAAAATACTGATGGTAAGGATAAACTATCTTCCCTGTTGAATTTAGGATCTTTTTTTAATTTCAATGGCCTCTCGCAGCGTCCTAGGTATACAGGATGGAAATTTGAGACAGGACAGCAAGGCCAGCTACCTTAATCGTTATAGTTAAAGGATTGTTAATCGCTATAGTTGGAGGATAATTACAACATTTGAAAATGGAACTCTTTAGCTGTAGAATACAGTTTGTTTCATCTGATTGTCACTTGTTTTTACATTGTGGCGTGATTTTAGAAATTGGTTGCCTACATCACCATGGACTTAACTTGAAAATTTTCGTAGTATTTTCTACGACTTTAAGTGTAATTAAATAGTCGGCGGAGCTTCGCTCGGCTTCAAACTGGTTTTGGCAATGAAGCACCATGCAAGTCGACTATTTATAGCTGGTTTGCAGAATTCAGATGCGGTCGTGTGAATCTCAGTGACGAATTTTGTGATGAGCGCCCGTCCACTGCTGTGACACAAACAAAAACAAAAACATCGATGTTGTGCGCCGTATGATCAAAACAGACAGGCACGTGACATACAATGGGATTTGGGCATCTTTAGGCGTAGGCATTTATTGACAAACTCCGTAAAAATAACCGTAAACGCCGTATCATCTTGCACCACGATAAGGCCAATTTTCACACGGCCAGACAGACAAACGAATTTTTGAAGGTGAACAACGTCGATATTATTAGCCATCCCGCGTACAGCCCCGACCTGGCCCCTTGTGACTTTTATTTATTTCCAAAAATTAAGAACCACTTACGCGGTCAACGATTTTCATCACCTGAAGAGGTTGTCGAAGAGTATGAAAAATATATTTCAGAGATTGTCACGAAGGAGTGGCATAAATGTTTTCAAAATTGGTTCATTCGTATAAAAAAGTACATTAAC
>NW_020653993.1:5927680-5956617 GCF_003589595.1 Hyposmocoma kahamanoa
ATATTACTTTGAACACCTTGCAAATCCGTAGTTACGGCCGTTTTCCCGCTATACGTAGGGCCCCTGGGGGACAACTCTTTTAAGACCATTTTAGAATGGAAAATTGTTGGAAAGAGGGAAGAGGTCGACCTAGGAGCGGCAACATAGACCACATAAAGAAAAAGGCCGGTGTCGTGTCATATAAGGTGCTCGAGGATATGGCTTAATAGGAGAGATGATTGGAAGATGTTCCACCGACAAAAGTATAGCTCTTAAGTTTGATGATGATGAAGCATCGAACATATAACCAGAAATAGAGACGAAATAAGGGCCATACATTCCTGGGAATTCATCAGTGATACATCACTTATAAATATCAACTCCCGTTTGCACTGAAATAAAGACAAGTCAAAAACTGACCTGTGTGTATGTCTCCGTACATTGCAAAAATAGTCTGTATTTATTGTAATAAAGATAATAATATCTCTAACAATCTGTTCTATTCGGTGGTGTGAGAAAAACAGCTAAACATCTAATTACAAAACAAACGGAACATTTCATCGGTAATTAAATATGAAATATGTAATTTTTCAATTTTCGTCCATCGTAGCTAAGCTCAACTTGAGCTGATCGATTTGAAGTGAAACAATTGACGACCCCCGTCAATTGTTTCGAATTCGGGCTGACCAATCGTAGCGCAGTTGTGACCGTAATGATTTGGCAGAATAGCTTTCAAACAAGTTAAATGACATTTCGTCTCTATTTCTGGTTATATATTCAATGCATACTATACACAATGGTCCTCAATTATACTTGCAAAGTACAATGGTACTTGCGGATCCCCCACACAAAGTATATCTCACGTACTCTCGCGCCCATCGTATCTCAACAACTGCACCTGCGAAGACCTGCTAAAGTAAATATAAAACTAATAACATTTAAATTAATAAAGTTCATGGAATTACATCTTTTTGCCAAGTTTTATTGGAATCGATTACTGGAAAGTGCGCGAAACCAGATTCATCCCTTAGTTTGCTACCCTTAGAGGTGAAATACTTTCTTTAAATATAAATGAGACCAATAATGAGGCACCATCTTTTAAAAAAAAAGTATCGTCAAAATCGGTTATCAAATAATCTCGTAATATACATTAAAAAAATTCATACGAATTTTATTGAGAATCTCCTTCTTTTTTGAAGTTGGTTAAAAATTGATTCTAAAATCCAGAACCTACAAGACAATCTATCTACCAACGTAACCATAATTCTAGTAATTGAAAGCAATAATTCTTTCTTTAAACAATCGAAAATAAAAAATCTACAAATTTCCGCCAAGCCTGCAATTCATTCAGGCGAGCTGTAACAAAGTACTAATGTTGAATTCCATTACATACGAGCTTTTTCAAGCTTTTCCATGGGAATATTTAAAGCTTCACATGCCGTGGCGAATTTCCAAAAGCTTTAAAAGAATTTTAGTTCTTTCGGAACTTGGCAAATGAAGTTATGTTAAGAATGTGTTTGGTTTTTGAGCGTGATCCAGGTATTTATTGGATCGTGGCCATATTGTATTTACCTGTTAGCAGTATTATGTATCTTTGTGGTCTTATATTTTTAATATATATAATAAACATTGTATATATATAAACAAACAAAATAATAAGTAATTAATAAATAATGCACACACTCATAACCCCGCACTAGGGAAACCCTGTGTCATGGGCCGAACCCAGGACCTCTGCGTGGTAGACCAGCATGGTAACCGTTCGGCACGGAGGCAGATAAACCATTTATATATTTGTACAGGACAGTTGCTTCAGCTGTATCAAGCACAAGTCCTATCGTGTATGGAGTACTGCTGCCACCTTTGGGATGGCTCTGCTACTTATCAACTGGCCACCTTGGATTCAATTGACAAGCGTGCCAAGAGGTTTACAGGTGACTCGGAATTAGTAGAGGCGAAGCTGCGGAGCCTTGAACACTGCCGTAAAGTTGCCTGCTTATCGATATTTTTAGAATATATCACGGAGAGTGTGCGATGGAATTACACGATTTAATTCCGTTTTCCCCTTTCCATCGTTCCACCCCTATGTTGTGGATATTCCAAAGACTCGCACGAAGCGTTACGCTTCCACATTTATACGGCGAACGGCTATGGAGTGGAATTCCCTGCCTGCAGATTTGTTTCCTGAACGTTATAACTTGAACCTTTTCAATGCGAGAGTGAACAGGTATTATTTACGTGTGCATGCTCCATCGTCGACCTCATCGTCACTTTCCATCAGGTGAGATGGAGGTGAAATGCGCACTTACATTTGTTTATAAAAAAATATACTTTATTACATTTTGCAGTTTCGTGGAAAAATAATGTGATGAACGAGACCACGTGAGGTCTTAGGCCTTATTCAGAGTGGTGGCGGGCGCGGGTGCGAGTAAATCAAATGTATGTAAACGCTCATTACGTTCACAGTGGCCGCCATGTGGCCGAACGTGTATGGTCTAGCGTCTAGCGTCTGCTTCGACGTGTGGTTCTAACGGTTTTAGTCGCTTTGTCACTGTGAAAGGAAAGACGCATACCCGTCGCCGCGCCCGCACCTGTACTCCGAAGGAGCCCTAGTGTGCCAGGCATCAAGAATGTGGGAACAGGCTCCACATCTTTGACTAAAAGTACTTATTCTAGTTCAAGGTACAAAATTTCGTCGCAATGTGTTGTGCCTAGGAGGTTTGGTTATATTTCCCAAAGGGAAGGTCAAGCTTATTCTTTGGCGGTAACAACTGCTAGTTTGATTTCACTTGCCTTGCTTGTTATGATTCGATATCGTATTTGTTTATACTTCTAAAATTATTTTAGTGTACATGAATTTAAAATCAATTCAAGATTTCATAATATTTGTTAATTAATGATTTACTAGTTCCGTAATTGTTGACATAAAACCATAGACAAAAAATGCCGTATTTCCTGTACTCTTTAATTTGAGCGAAGCAACGTGCTCTTTATATTTATCGAGCTAACTGATTATGTAACGAAGATTATTCAAGTTGATAAACTTTGGTGTCTTTATAATAAATTATAATGAAATGAAATAAATTATAAATAAATATAATAAATTCTTATTGTAAATTTTTATTCAATTGTTATTTAATTATTTTTTTGTGAAACTACTCCACTAGTTTGTTATAATTATTAATACAAAAGATCGAACACTAAGTGTCGTATTCTAGAACTCTATTCAATGCTCAAGTCAGGATTGCACTGGAAACACAAGCACTGGAAATACGACCCTAACAGCAGGGACTTGAGTATGATATCAAGTGCTTTAAACCATACTCAAATCCTGACTTGAGCATTGAGTAGAGTTCTAGAATACGACTCTCAGAGAAAATTCCTTCGATCCAGCCGAATTCGAACCGACGTCTTCTAGCATACCGTGGCAGACGCTATACCAATAATATATATATAAATAGCCACGGAATGACCCAGCGTACCTCACGAATTTTTCTATGTGCTTCAATCGCAACAATATCTTCATTTTGGAATCCGCTCACATTCATGATTAAAACTTCTTCATAAATAAAATCGATTGTTATAAAAAATCGATTTTATTAGCATTAGGACATCACTAATGGATTAAGATTCGAGGTGTAAAACGTTAAATAAATAGTTGGGCGGAGTATAAAATGTAGTTTTAGTACATGAATGTCGAAGCAAAACCCAGAGTTTTATTTTATTTTTATTTTTTATTTTTATTTTATTTTATTTTTATTATATGGTACAACAACAGATAACAGACTACAAATAATACTAGAACTATTACATATATATAACATTATAAATCTGATATCCAATTATAATTGTACACAACATTTGTATTATCATAAATTACAATATAAAAGGATAGACGTTAAAAGTTTAAGTTTAAGTTATTTTTTGCCAATACTAGTAAACAGTGTTGTTTTGAAGCAGAAAAAAATGTCATCGTGGGAACATATGCTATTATATGATCGACATGTTTAATGTTGTTATTTGCTTATGCAGTATGTACTAAGACGATTTTTCTATTTTATATCTCTTATGTAGATTTTTCACAGGCGAAAACTTTAAAAATACTGTATTGCTCATTTGTCCGCAGCACTTTAGAGTATGCCAGCCGAATTTGGAATCCACGTTATCATATTTACATCTCGCGGCTGGAAAATATAAGAAAAAATTATTCATTTTCTGTGCTATCGTGAAAAGGTCTGTTACAATTCTGCCAATTATTTCAATCTCTGTAAGAAGCATCGTCTCTTACTACTTAGGTTAAATTGATTGTCCGGTATTATTATTTATTTATTTTTTATTTTTTATTTAATTTCTTGTCGGAGAACTGACAGACAAACAGTCATTTAGAAAACTAAATAAATTTTTAAATTCTGATGATGAGTTCCCACATATAAAAAAAAAAAATATAGGTGATGCTACAACTATCGTATCCTAAGCTCACTAAATACAATCAACAGCAAAAGTAAATGACGGTCACTTAGACCACAAAACCTGCAATCTACAGTTGCTACATGCATTCAAAGATTTTTGTAGTTAAAAGCCGTTTTACTGCAGTTATACTAGTACAAAACGATCGAGATCACAGTCCACACACTACACACCACTTATTAAACGCAGAAGAGGCACGCAATGTGAAGGAATTTTGTCTGTAATATATATAATATATAGCAATGGCCGTTCACGGAGGCTTTTTGTATTAGTACGGAGCAGTATTTTAGCAAGTAAATCCGGACAGTCTATAGATCCACGAGCACCGCTCATTGGGCAAGAAATGTCGCTTATTGTACGTCGGTGTTCTAATGGAAGAAAATGGTGTCGTTTTCAGCGGTTGATATAACCTGAAGTCCAAACTTGAGCGTTGTAACCTAAACATCGCAAAAATTTCTTTTGGATATTTTCTATTCGATTAATGTAAATTTTATAGTTGGGGTTCCAGACTTGACTCGCGTATTCCAGGTGACTTCGTACAAAAGCACAGAAAAGAATTTTGATTGTTTTTAAGTTTTTAAAATTTAGAGATGTCCTCATAATGAAGTCTAACGCTTTGGATGCCTTATTGATTATGCTTTCTACGTGTTCATCATACAGAATTTTTTTATTTTATTTTTATTATTACAAATATCACTCAGACCTCCCTGTAAATCCTTGAGAAACAATTCACTTTTGGTTCCGCCCACTGCCCGTACTAATTATAGGCAAAATGAGTTTATGTGGCGTACGAATAATAATTTTAACATTCTGTGTACTTCCTTTGATCTGGATCTTTTCAATATGAGTGCGATTTCGGCGAGGAGAGCACTGAGTGGACATTTCTTTGACTCATAGTGAAGCTTGCAACTGCGATAGTAGTTTTATTGTTTATGTATTATGTTATTGTAATTGACTATCAGTTGTTACTATTATTATACATATATGTTCGTTTTAAGCTGTTGGTCTTCCTTTTAAGATAAATAAATAAATGTCAAAGCTTTTCAGATATCCTGGGCGTATGACTAGACGTAATTTCTCTGGTCACATAGAACCCTAACATGGAAGAGCGGGGTCTCCTAGCTCAAGCAATTATTTTGCTTAAATGGAGTTCCCCAGCAAACTTGCTGTAAACTAAGTTTAAGTGAACGTAAATAAACACTTTTTATTTTATTTTTATTATGTCTCAGCTATACGTCTGTCTTATCTTTGGACTTGCTGCTAATGAAGGCAAATTTCTATTTTCTCGTGTCTTTTGTTTGGTTCTGTGTGCAGTAAAGAATATTTATATTGTATTGTATTGTGTTGAAATTGGTAACCTGTCACAAACTCGAATTTGGTTTTTCCGAAATTACGTTTGTTCGAATTCTAATTACACCGAAAACCTAATTAAAAGGAAATCGTTGTTCTTTCAGGATATGTAGTATGTTTACCGCAAAGATACGATTAGATTCGATTAGGTTAAGTTAGGTTTAAAAGAAAAATACATTTACCTCTCAAAATTACTTTCGAGGTTGTGAAAATTCGAGCAAACGTTATTTTTGGAAAATGTCATTTCGGACTAATGATAGGTAACCGTTGAAATTGTCCTTTGGCTACTAAATGAAAACACGGACTTTAACGAACGATCAGAAAACGAAAAATCTCCTAACGAGGTCACGTGCTCTGGCACGAACGATAAATACGAGCTTCTACATCGCTTATTACGGTTAAGTTACTGGAGAAAAACGATTTGGCTGTAGAAAGTTCTGGTTGCGTTATTTTAGAGGGTGGACGGGCATGACGAGTACACGTGACCTATTCTCGCGAGAGACTAAGAAATTTACAAAGCTTACTGCCATCGAGTATAGTAGAAACAGAGACGAAAAAAGGGCCATCCATCCCTGGCAACTCGTCCAGTAAATGGGCCTTACATCACTTTTAAATATCAACTCCGTACTCGTTTGCGCTGAAATCACAAATTAGAAAACTGAAATATTACAGCGCCAATAACGGACCTGTGTGTACGTCTCCGTATATTCCAAAAATGTTCTGTGTTTATTGTAATAAAGATAATATCTCTAACAATGGGGGCTGTTCCATTCGGTGGTTTGCGAAAAAAACATCTAACACACAACATCTAATTACAAAACAAACTGAATCACATTTCATCGGGAATTGTATGCTAAATACGTAATTTTTCAATTTTCGTCCATTACAGCAAAGCACAAGTTAAACTGGTCGATTTGAAGTGAAACAATTGACGACACCCGTCAATTGTTTCGAATTCGGGCTGGCCAATCGGAGCGCAATTGTCACCGTAATGATTCGGCAAAATAGTTTTCAAACAAATTAAATGACATTTCGTCTCGATCGATTCTCGAAGCTTACTGGCAACATTCACTAATTGGAAAAGCACCCCAAGAATCAAAGGAAATATTAAATAAGAGTTTTGATTTTGGGATTGTTATATATATTCACATTTTATTACGTGGTCGAACTGTAGCGAGCTAAACTAAAGCTGTACTAAAGTTACGTAAATGGTTTTTTATGTTTAATAAATATTAAATAAAATCGTTTTATAGATTTGTAAATATAGTAATTTATACCAAATATAAATGTATGCACAAATGGACACACTCAGACACCACGCAGGCGACGACTGTTTATATATGTATATAGTCGCGACTGCGTCACACCTAGTAACTGGTCTCGGCGGTTGAACGAGAGGCGCGGGCACATTACTTGCGCCGGGGCGCCTCTCATCAGTCGCTAAATTTTATTGCTTCCTCCTAATAACATGTGCCACTTACGCGTATGATTTGTTGTTGTGTATGTGTACTTTACGCGTAGGCTTCCATATTGCGTAATGCTTTTATTTCTGCCCTGTCACACCTTATCCATCAACGTAAAATATAACGAAATGGTGGAGAGACTTGGTTATATAACAAACACTCCTCAAACGCATGATATTTCTATTTTGGGTGATGTACAGGTGCAAAATACTATTTTCAGACCCCTCCGCCTATTTAGGACCATACCCTTACATTTATCCGCCGTAAATATCTTAAAGCGTCTCAACAAAAGTGCTCTCTCTATATGATGCTTCGTTCAAACTTGAACACCAATAAAGATACTTTTATCCCCTCCCACTCATGTTTACATTCACTTAAGTCGCAACAAGAACTCCTAAGGGAAATGTTATCGAATTGCAAACATTGTCTGCATTTGGATATTGTTACAACATACAATCATATTTGTTTTCATGACGTTGCTATGTCAACAGTTGTCTTGGTAACTTTTAAAAGACTAGTGAATGGAGAAAGGGCCAAGAGGAATGGTTAGTGTTTTGCGGTTTTGTGTTGTCTTGTCTTGTGAGATATAGCTGTACTAATTAATTTAAAAGTATTATTAACCTGCCGTAAAGTTTAAGCCAATGGTTTGACCTACCGCCGCGAGTTCGAATTCAGACTCGCACTTTAGAGTTTTGCGGCGAAGGAAACCATCGGGGTCGCTCTACAACCGATCCGAGCTCTCACATGACGCTATTGGTGTATTCTGTGACCTTTACGCCATTATGGTGTGGCGGGACGTGATCTCGACCTTCTAAAATCGTATTTGCGTGGTAGGGTACAGAGGGTCGATGTTAACGGTACGAGATCGTCAGGATCTGCAATTAGCATGGGTGTCCCTCAAGGTTCAATTCTAGGCCCATTTTTATTTTTAGTTTATATTAATGACTTACCTAGCCTTATGAAGGGTATAAAACATGAGATAGTATTGTTTGCTGATGATACTTCCTTATTATTTAAAGTTAAAAGGCACCAATGTTCCTACGACAATGTGAACAATGCTATATCTAAAGTAGTTGATTGGTTTGCTGTTAATAACCTACTTCTTAATGAGAAAAAAACAAATTGTGTGAAATTTATATTACCCAATGTTAGAGAGACGGTTACAAACATTGTAGTTAGAAATGAAAAATTGAATCTTGTGGATACAGTTGTATTTCTAGGTATAACGTTAGATGCTAAATTGCAATGGGGTCCCCATATAAATAAGTTATCAAAACGGCTCGGCTCTGCAGTGTACGCGACTAAAAAAATAAGGAAACTTTCAGACGTCGAAACCGCTAGATTGGTTTACTTCAGCTACTTTCACAGTCTAATGACATACGGCATTTTGCTTTGGGCTAATGCCGCCGATATCAATAGAATCTTTGTCCTGCAGAAACGTGCAGTTAGGGCAATTTACAATCTGGGCCCCAAAGTATCTTTGAGAGATAAGTTTAAGGAAATTAACATTCTTACACTAGCCTTACAGTACATTTATGAAAATGTAATTTATGTTAAAAGGAATAGTAATTTATTTATGAAAAATAGTGACAGACATAACATTAATACGAGGAATAGAAATAAACTAGCTTTTCTTGATAGTCGTCCTCACAAAGTCAAAAAATCATTTAAGGGGCAATGTATACGCTTCTATAACAAGATTCCGGTTGATATACAAAAATTGCCTTTCACGAGGTTTAAAACTATAGTGAAACAAAAACTTTATACTAAAGGTTATTATACAACTTCTGCGTACTTGGATGACAAAAATCCGTGGTAGTAACCCGTTTAGCTCATGGAGGTAGTCTCGATCTCTGATGTTTCAAATAAAAAAAAAATATTGTAAATGTTATTTACAAAGAGCAACCCCTAGAGTTTCTTGCTCATTCTTCTCAGGGGAATCTGCCTTACGAATGAGCGGTATTGTTTAACTATTGTGACGATTTCAAGTGTAATAATGCTTACCTATGAAATAAAGATTATTTTGAATTTGAATTTGAATTTGAACAAACCTGCACGTCGAAGAAGGTTCACAACCCTCGGAAAACGTGTGAAGTATCGAACCCGCTTTAAAGCAACGTGGCGGACCTAAACTTTCGCCTGAGAGGAGACTCATGGTCAGCAGTGGAACGTGTCATGGCCATAACCCGTAAAATTAAATATAAGAGTATGATACTACGGGGTACCAACCTCGTTTCGCTATAAGGCTATTAACAAACCAACTACGGACTCTTCATTGCGATTTGCAAGTACTTATGCTTATGTGTAATTGCCGCCTACTGCTTCTCCATAGAGAATTATTAACAACGTATTGACAAACTTCAGTGATTTACATGCACACATGGATGTTATATTAATAACATGGTGGGTGCACACCGACGTGTTTGTAAGTACATTTCGATGCCATTGAATTTTCTAATAACAAAAATAAGTTTTAACCAAATTTTTTTCTCTAAAACGCATATATATAAACACGTCGTACGCCTGGTGGTAAGCGACACGCCTATCCGTAACAGTTGCAGTGCCACTCAGAACTTTAAATTGCAAAGATACATCGCCCGTCACCCAGAGACATAAGTTGACAAGTCAAGTTTACCCTTCAAAACCGAAACGCAGTAATGCTCACATTACTGCTTGGCGGCTGAAATAGGGAAGGTAGCAGTACTTCCCTGGACGAACTCTTTCACAAGGAGCTCTACTGCTACTAAATGTCAGCAAATGCATTTTAATATTAATTCAATATGACACAACGGCAAACATTCTTTTTCTGTCATAGTCTTGCTTTCTTTTAGACAAGAATGTTGACGGGATCAGGTGTCAGTGTTAGAGCGTAAGGGCGCCTTCCCATTACATGTTTGTAGAAACGCTGCAGTAGCGCGTCTGCAGTGCGGCAGCCGCGCGTTTGAAGCGCTTCAGTAAATTTTGACGTCACTAATTGTGACGTCAGTGCCCCTGCAATTGCGCTTCTAAAGCGGCTGCACCTCTATGACCGTCTAATTTGAAGGATATTGAATCATTTTTTTTTAAATTAAATTAAATAAATAAAATTACATACACTGTAATACATTATGCGAGGGTAGTCGTCCTAACCTCAGTGTATTTACATGGAATAAACCAATGTTCAATCGACTTGCGTGTGTTTCACTTAATGGTGACAGCGGTGGGATTTTTATAACGAAAATAAGTGTCCGAGCTCATAATTATTTTCGTTATATAAGTAGATCAGTGAGAGGAGTGTCGAAAACATTCATAAGATATGGAACATGCGCATTCTCCGGCGGAATTATCATTGAACGGCCGCCCGGCCCCGCGATCCGATGCGTGGGTCAAATGGCGGAGGCTGTTTGAGGTATTTCTAAAGGCGTCTGTAGTGAACAAAAAGCATAAAGAGATACAGTAATTTGTTCGTGACCTCGGGTCGGTGGGATACGAATTATTTACGGCTTTTATTTATTTTAATTTTTTCTTTTCAATGCACTGAGGTTAAGACGACTACCCTCGCATAATATGTTACCTACATAAACTACGGTACAAAAAAAGTAGTGGCATTTTGGAATGCGGTATTATTTAAGTACTGTCCATGAATGGGTTAAATGACTACCGATTTTCGCTCATTTATTTACGTATAAGAGCATCCTATATATCCGTAAAATCACTTATCAGTTTCTGGATCGCATGACGTGACATTGCTACACTATTAATTTAACGTTGTATTTTATATTGTTTATGTGCGTATGCATCTCTAGCAATGCAATGCTCGGACGAAAACAATAAAACTTACATTGTGTGAAAATGTACAGCTACGAGACGTGATGAGTTAGGAGAAATAAATTGTACGAAACAGATACGTGTTGCGAGTAGTGAACTAATATAATTTAAAATTAGACAAAAACTGCTGCTGTTCGGTTAATGGCTGCCACGAGGAGGACCCGGATTCGATTACCGGGTCGTGAGAAAGATTTGTTAGGCCTACATTTATTTCTCTCACGAGTTTGGATGTACTTTGTGGTTATCTAGTAGAGTTATAGTTGATAAAGTTCTTAAACAAAACAAACAACTATACCTCTAGAACGGATGACAGACACTCAATCAAAAGGTATTATAATATTAAAACAAAATCACAGGTCTATGCAATAGTTTGGTAACATAGCTCATAAACATACCGCATTCAATGGTAGACCAATGGCATACCTTCGCATGCATACCGCAGGTATGGTGCACAAAAGCCACATGTATTACACTCATGGAATGTAGGATTTAATAATTGTATTTGCTAGTTTGGTTCAAGTAGCAGTAGCGTTCTTTGTGAAAGGATTCAAACTAGAGAATTGTGCCACCAGCACCATGCCTATAGTTTCACCTGTACTCGCTGGCGAAACTATAGGCATATGAGTCATTACATTGGTGGTAATTACGGGCAAAATTAGTGCCCTCAGATCTTTGCGATTTCACACTCCGAGTGACACTGCAACAGTTATGGTTAGGCGTTAAGAGACACGACTTGCCCATCCCGTCGCTTGAGATCATAAAAAAAATATATATTCTTCAAAAATAAATACCTATATTAATCAAACCATTTTATTATTATAATTTTTAAATTTTTTACTGAATGGTACGATTGTTTTTAGTACCATGATATTCAATTATTTTTTGTGAGTTTTTTGTGATTTAGTTGGCAAAGCGTCTGGCACGGTTTACTAGAAGACGTCGGTTCTTGGTAGGATTTTTTCTGACTGTAAAATTTTTGTTATTAACAATAATTTTATTATTATTTTATATTTATGATTATTTCCTCTCCTAAGACCTATAATATTATGCATTTTGAAGTTTGAATTGAGTGTGGCGGTATTCTCCGACAATGGCACATTCGGCCGGGATCAGGGACTTCAGTTCAAGAGCCTCTCTGAATTGATGTTGGAAACACGACACTGAAATTCAACTGCCTCAAGTAGTTAACAAGGCCGGAATTAATTAATTATTATTGTTACAGAAACTTGTGTTTATCTGTAGGTTAATAGTATAGTACGGTTTCCTTCTAATTGTAAGTTGTAAAGCTAAGGTCCTATTTGTATGTATTGCAAATATATTACACTTGACTTGACGTCCGTTACCTATCGGAGTAGGTAGTTTCAACGGCCTCTCACTTCCTTTCTCTTTGACACACATTTTTCGCCTCATCAACACGCATCAGTGCTTTCATACATGCTCGTCGATTCAAGGGTCCTCCTAACATTGTTTAAGACGTTCTCAATGTGGTCGTGGTAAGATGTGGTAAGTCGGAGACACGCCGTGGTGGTCTTGTCTACGTACGTTACACTGATCATTCGCTTCTTGCCGTTTTGAGTGTTGAAATCTTTAGTTTGATGTAAGTTGCAAAGCCTTTGAGTCATGGCAACTTTAGCCAAATACCATGACGCATTACGTAAACACTGTCTGACTCAATGCAAAATAAAGAGTTCTCAAGAGGTCACACTTGACAATGAATCTTCCAAAAGAGATTATCTTCAGCCTCACTCCAAAGTCTTGCAGCGTTCAATTAAATTCAAATTACTTTAATCCATGTACCGATCTTTGAAGCAATCTTCATCAGTATCGACGAATTTTCAATTAACATACACGATGATTTTTTAATTACCACCCAAATTATGATATTATGATCTTTGATTGAAACATAATATACTTGTTTTTCTTTTAGAGCACTCAGTACTAAAGGTTTGAGATATGGCACCAGAAAGTTATCTAAAAAGTTTGTTTGTAGCACCTCATGCACGCAGTCGCCCCCTGCTTTCACAAAGAAAACATGCAACTTTCTCCTTATAATTTTTCTAATTGTGTTTTTATAATGCTTTTCTCCTGAACATAATTCGTTATCAATCGAATACAACTTAGTAACATTGCACATTGACTTACACTAAAGTTTCGTGACGTATTACACGAAGCTTCGTAGTAGCTTTAGGGTTGGTTTCGCAAAAAGATGTCGTCAATATTCACACGCAGTCTTGGCCCACCACGTCTTTGGCGTATGACAGTGTTGTAAAATTGATGTCTAAGTCTCTAATTGCGAAGAATATTTTTTTCATACAGTCGCTTTTATCTAACGTCAACAACTTTCCTGCCCTGAAGCACGCGTGCCGGCTTCCGCGGTCATATTTTTACAACTTGCCGTATTCTATCGCGAACTAAAAGGTTTAGTGGCTCCTTTTTGTGTCGCACAGTTGACAAATGAAACTCTCGTCCAACGCACATATTGTTTGAACTAAAACCTCAAAGGTCTGAGACATAAGTTGACAAGTCCCACGTGTCTTTTCACCAGCACATTCAGGACCGGAACTCAATAATGCTGACATTATTGCTTGGCGGCAGTACAAACAGGTAAGGTGGCAGTAGTTCCCTGGACGAACTCTTTCACAAAGAGTTCCACTGCTTCTAATAACACACACTCATATTTGAGGTTGTTTATTGTAAACGTCATTATTGATGCACTGCATCCGGTTCGCCTGAAACTGACCTCTTAGATCTTTTCGTTAAAGCTCACCCCACAACTCCGCGCGTTGTCATGTTAGAGTAGCAATTCTTTACGAAAAATAGATTCCGAAAAGTCTGAAATGAAAAAGACAACTTTTTTCAGAAATTGAGTATGTAAATAATACATAAGGTTAGAAAAAAAATTGGCTAGTGATTAAAAAAGCACCCTGCATAATGACGTCGTTATATGACGTCATCAAAATATTTTCAGTAACCTACATAAACTTTTGTTATTATCACCCTACCCTCGATCCCTTAGCTAACCCTTAATGATTCGCATAGCCTTCGGATAACACATAAAACAAGTTGCTTAATATTATTTTCCTCCGGGGTCCTAAGTCTAGCTGCGCTACAGCATGGTTTCGCAATTTGAGATCTCGTAAATTTGAAACATTTGTGCCAATTACAAATTTTCCGAACACCTTTTCCGTAATAAACATTTTCGATTCGATAAACTGTAAACCAAGATATTGAACATTGTACATAATGAATGGTTTCTTGTTTAATTGAAATTTTGTTACGTTAAATGGATTATTCGGGATTTCGCTTAAAGCTCAGGGGATATTTTGATCCGACTTGATAATTAAATTTGAAATATGGTCAGAGTTATAAATCGGTTTTTTTTTATGATACCAAGTGATTGGACGAACAAAGAGCACGACTTCTCTTGGTAGTAAGCCTCAGGCCGGTCGATAGCAGTTGCAGTGCCAAAAGTCAAAGCAAAGATCACTGTCACAATCGTGTTACCATGAGTTTGGACTTTGTTCTAAGCTAAATATTATGGATATCTTCTTTCTTAACGAAATTATTTATATTTTATGCGGGCATTATTCTTCGAACCTGGAATAATCTTGCTCCTGAAGTATTTCCTTCGCGCTATGACATGGGGTTATTTAAAAAGCGTGTGTGTAATGGATTGAAGATCACAATTAGTTTATACATTCTGTCTACTGGTTGTCATTAAAGTTACTAGGACCATAAATATTTCATTGTCATTAGAAGAAATCCGGAAACTTTTAAGCATATCACATGACATAAATTATCTATCTATCACAGGTAGTAAGCGACACACTAGTTCATAGCAGTTAGGGCGCATTTATTAGACAATAATTTCAGCGCGCTCACCCCGCGCGGCCGCCACGCGTTCAAAGAACGGAGACCGCGTTGCCGCCGCGCATCGACCGCGTGCGTGTAACTGTCATCGCAAAATACGCTCTATTTATTTACTTTTTACGTTTTAACTTAAATGAGCGTTCCGGGCACGCGGGCGAGTCTGGCTTGAATTTGGTCCAAGCGGCGGCCCGTGCGGAGTCCGAGCGGTTGTATTATTCAGAGGAATTTAAATGTTATTGCCTAGTAAATAGAATTCAGATTCGCCATTAATGTACATGAAGGCGTGGTAACTGGGCCGTCACTGCGCGGCGGCCGCGCGACATCTTGTGCCACTCAAAGCTTTAAATCGCTAAAATCTGAGGAGCACTAACTGCAACTGCTATGGACAGGCGTGTCGCTTATTACCAGGCGCACGACTTGTTCCTCCAGTCACAAGGTATAATAATTTAAAAAAAGGCGACCCAGACAAAACTTAAAACTAGATTTATGCATGAAAGAGCTAATAATGAAAAAAATATATATGAAAACTTTTTACGTTAAAGTCGTAAAAAGCTCTGGCAGCCGGTAGCCATAGCGATAAGGAAAAGTTTACACTTTTAATGAATATTTAAAAAAAATCATTCACTAAGAAAATGTTGGTGCAAATGATATAAAACTGAGATATGATGGCTGTCGTAACATTAATTTAGATTAGGATTATCAAGTACCAATACATTTATCCTTGGAGGACGGAAAAACATTGTCTAAGAATTTACAACAGTTATATAAAAATACAGAAAGAATAAAAAGTTATTTGCAGATTGAATAACGAGAACTTTCTTAGTGCGTATGCACGTAGTATATTTCATATATGCAGATAACGCGCGTTTCTCGAACGCGCATATGTGTCGATTCAAACGTATAAAAGCAATCTAGTCTATATCTATAATCCAAATCAGTCTTAAGCACGCACAGTGAGTTTTCAGTGACCTGCTAGGTGCACCTTCCATGTACATATCATTATATATATAATATATAACTACGGGCAAACAGGCGAGCATATTGTGCAGCCCTTGCAAATTGGAATGTACCTAAAAGAAACGCGTCGAAAGCTAGAGTGAATCGCGTTTTACGCACGTTTGAAAAAAGTAATAGATTCAAGTAAATCAGGCTAACTTGTTTGCCACGACGTTTACGCGGATTTGGTTTGTGCCACTAACTTACCGAAATGGCAAATTAATAACGTATGCTAGTTATGAATAATTGCACTATTCCCGACGCTCTATTTCCTGTAAGCCTTCTGTAAAAGCAGATAGATCTAGCTAATATATTGAATAAAAGAAGAGCTCAGGCAGAAACTTGAAGCGTTCGAAATGTGGTGCTATTGCTATTGTAGAATACTCTGCATCACGGACGGACAAATGTCGAGGTCCTTAAACGTATGGCGAAGAAGGTGGAGTTGGTACTATAATCGAGGGCTGTAGCTCAGATGCATTGCGAGAGGTACTTTTAATAATATAAAAACCGGGATTAACTTCAAACTTTGGTTTATTTCACCATTTTACATATTTTATACTTTTGGGTTACGAAACAATCCTCTTAATATCAATGTCAAGATCTTCTATTTTCCTAACATTCTTTTTCAAAGAATTCTAAATACAAACTAACTCATTCAGCCAGCAATACTACTCATAGAGTACAGCCTCGTCTACAGTACGCCTTGCCAAATATCATCTATTACACACTGTAATGGTGAGCAAACTAGCTGGGAAGCGGAAGGTTGGAGGAAGAAAAATGTCATGGCTTTGTAACATCAGGGAGTCGACCGGCTTTGAGACCGTGGAGCAACGGTTCAGGCTAGCTCTGGATAAAGAAAGATATAAAAAACTGACTGCCGACCTTCAATAATGGGGAGGCACTTGAAGAAGAAGAAATATATTGAATGAAAATGTTTATTTACTCAATTAATTCACAGATGACAGACGACTAGGTATATTAAAAACTAGCATTGAAGAAAGGAATTCCTTCCTTCCTCGGATATCGCAAGTAATCAGTCGTTGTTGATTGAGAATCGTGACAAGAATTTATTGTACTTTTGTATATTTATCACTTTGAATCTTATAGTAAGTGGCGCAGAGTTCAATTTAAAGGCTTTGCTCAAGTGTATAAGCGAACGTACACCAATTTATAACTACCTATACTACCGTTTACAGTTCATATATACATGTATTTAATATTAAAGTACGAAAATAATTACCAATTAGTAACTAACTCCGCAAGTACTATACCTCTAGTTAAAAAGCATGCCAAAAGGCTTATAGGTGACTCGGATTTAGTAGAGGCGAAGCTCCTGAGGCTTGAACACTGCCTTAAAGTTGCCTGCTTATCGGTATTCTACAGGATAAGGTGGCAGTACTTACCTGGACGAACTCTTTCACAAGGACCTACTAAAAATATAGCGAACTGATAAATGTTCCCAGTTTTAAAGGCCTCTCCACACTCGTGCGATTCACGCGTGAAATCACGGCGCGAATCGCGGCAAGAACAGCCACAGTTTCACATTCGCAGAGGTTCGCTCCTGGTTCACAATATAGTTCGCCTGCTTGACGAAGATGGCCGCCGAAGTTTGGCGATTTGCAATTATGCTTTTGTAAAGAAAAAAAGTTATTAAAAAGAAATGCTAGAACAATGTGAAAATGTTTATATAGTAAGTAAGTAATGTAAGTGTTCATTTGCCAATCCACTGTCATTTTAAGCATGTTCAAATCGTCAACAATACAAACACAAACACAACTGAGTCGCACGCGAATGTGGAGTCTTGTCGCGTTCACACCAAGTTCGCGCTTCGCGAACCGTTTATCGCGGGACAAAATACGATAACACTCGGGAACGAGCCGCGAAAGCGGCGCGAAGCCGCGAAGGATATGCGAATGGAATCCACACTCACGCTTCGCCGGTAGTTTGTGGCTTCGCGATTAGAGAGGCCATAAAGTTTGCCCCACACATTATATAACAACGTAGTCTGAGTTTGCTTCGTGACCAAATTTAAAATTCTCTTAACTCAGATTCCTGTCACTACTAAAAACTGCAAGAAAAGAAAAAAGCAGAAACATTTGTAGCATTCGTTTGAAAGAATTTTAAACTAAAAGCGTTGAACTTTTAATTCAGAAAAAAATTCCGTTTTAGTATTCCGTAGTTTAATAAAAACTTTAAAGCTGTCTGACTCAGTCAGCTATTGAAATTACTGTTACTACTATGTGAGTATGATACTAGTTTTGTCAAATAGTCCCGTACCTAACAACAAAAGCATTTACATTATAAAGATATAAACGAGCCTCACGCACGACATACCATTCCTTTACTGTATGCCTAGCGTACCCTGGGCAACAATTGGCAAGTACCTTACGCCGATTGGCATATCCTTTTACCACAACGGCAAACACTTTAGTGTATACCAGCGATATGATTATACGATGTAGTATAATCATCATAACGTTTATACATATTCTCTACTATTTACTTCTTTCTCTACTATTTGCCAACTCCCTTCCTGCTACTAAACGTTATTAAGATATATTCTTTATTGCACCAAATAAATAAAACAGAAATATTAGTTCAACAGAAAGTGAGCAAAGGTGGACTTACCTCTAAAAGAAATCTTTTCCAGCCAACCCAGGACAGTGAGAGCTAAGGTTATAAGCGGGCAATAGCGCACAAGAGAGACTGAGAAAGAAATATAATAAATTACATAAATTAAAAAGAAATATTAAAAAATACCATTACATAACATAAGAATTATAATGAATCATGATAAGTAACATCAATATACTGCTGCTGTTCCACAACTGCACTGCACGAGTAAAAAAGGAGTTAAAAAAGAAATTGGTTTTACAGCCAGGACGAACAAGCATTTTAGTGATGCACGGCCGCCTTGAGCGAACGAACGAAGGCAAGAAGGGGAGTTGGCAAATAGTAGAAAAAGAGGTAAATAGTAGAGATTATGTATAAACGTTATAATTTTTACAGTGTCATCAAGAAGATGACACTGTAAGACAATATCAATTATAAAGCTTTATTCTCACCATGCATCGCTTAAATTGGTCGAATATTACTTATTTCATGGTAATTGTTTCGGACCGATATCGGACAAAGAACGAGAGTAGACACCCGGTACGTCAGTCATGTCAATGCACGAAATTCAGGCGCATTTAACGCTACATTGGTCTAAAGTCGTTGGTATTCGTCGTATTAAGGCGTAGAGAAAATGAGTCCGTATTAGTACGAGCTTGTTATTTGCGCAATGAGTTTTATGAGACTGTTAAGTGCCGTTGAATTGCTGGACGATAAGTATTTTCTTATTCAGGGAATTAGCTTGGCGTTTATTCTCATGTTTAGTGGATGAGAAATTCGGTAAAGTGGAAAAGTCGGCGACCTAAGTGGCCCGTCGGTTTGTACTTTGTTCGTTGAATAAGAAGAGTCTAGTAGCAGTAGAGCTCCTTGTTAAAAAGTTCGTCCAGGGAAGTACTGCCACCTTACCTATTTCTGCCGCCAAACAGTAATGTGAGCATTACTGTGTTCCGGTTTTGAAGGGTGAGGGTGCTAGTAAAATTACAGGCATATGGGACTTGTCAACTTATGTCTCAGGGTGACGGGCGCAGTGGCAGTGCCCCTCAGACCTTTCCGATTTAAAGCTCTGAATGGCACTGCAACGGTTATGGACAGGCCTGTAGCTTACCATCAGCGCACGACTTGTTCGTCCCGTCACTTAATATTATAAAAAAAACGTACCCGTTCCAAAAAACCCGTTCATACTATACGTACTTAAATAATACGCACTCCACTGTCACTTGATATTGTAAAAAAAACTATTTTTCGGATCTACATTGCGTTATTTGTTTTTTGAAATAAAAATCAGCCGTGGCCTTGGGACCTCAAAGAGCCTCGTGCGTTTGTTTGAAAAAACAAATGTACACGATTTAGATCACAAAAATAGTTTTATTTCTCTAAACTGATCTGAGTTTAAATTATGATACAAAGTTACTGTATCATAAAAAAACCTTATAGAAAACCTTGTAAACGTCGTACATGCATTCTGTTCAGTAAATATGTTCAGTTTAATCAGTCATCTCACCTGGTCCTGCAACATAATGGTCGTTGGCAGGGTTGCCTAATGACAATAAGAAGTAAAGTTGATGATCTAGGCTTTATAAACGAACTCTAATTGATGAGATGGGCTTTTTGCGTGAACTTGGAAAGTAAAAAAGCGCGGCCGCTATCTATGTACTTGCCGCGTGCGAACTCAAATCCGTTTTAACCTAATCCATCTTTTCCACTTTCGAATTAATTAATGTGTAAAAAGTGGATAAACGAATTAAGTGCAATTATCTGACATTATTATTTCACTGCCAGCTGCACGAATCGATAACCAAGAGTGAATAGATCAATTACCAAATAATTAATGAATAAAACAGAGATGATTATGTTCAATGTCTTTCTTACAATAAAAATATTAGGCCAGTCCAACGGGAGAACGGTAGTTGAAAAGTCCGCATTAACGCTGAAATAGAAGAGCTGGTCGCCCAGCCAAACATCATCGAAATCGAAACCAAAGCGCACAGACTTCGCTTGCTCGGCTATTTAGAAAGGATGGGAGAGGATCAGAACGTGAAGAGAGCCTATCTGTGTCGACCTACAGGACGAAGACAGGTTGCTCGTCCGAGGTATTGCTGGAGCGACGCCGTGGAGGCGGACTTGTGCGAATAACAAGCCAGCAATTGGCGAGAGATTACACAGGACCGAAGAAAGTGACATCATCTCGTTTCGGAGGCCGGGACACACGTTGGGTCGCTGAGCGAGTGAAGTAAGTAAGTAAGTAAGTCTCCCTTACGGTTATATTCCGACATATAGATTTAGTCCATCTCTATCTAGTCCCTGAGGTACGGAATCTTTATAGCATGAAATGAGAGACATACGTGGCAGGTGTTACATTCACACGTGATTCGTGACTTTGTGTTACGTTTTATTATAATTTTCAGAACATTTGCTTTAAAGGAAATGTAAAGGGAATATATAACTACCTACTTACAGCTTTGAACGTAGAGTTCGTAGTTAATTTAAAACCTTTTTATGTATGCGGAAACGCCTATTTTGAATTTAGAATGTGTTTGCTTTAAGTGCGATTTAACATTCGATAAATATATCAACCTTATACATTCCACTGCTAGGCATATTTTTTTACGCGCACAAAAACATCATTTCTTTGTGTACGTTTTGGCGACAGCTATGAAATCTTGACAATGATTGGTCTTTCTTTGGTTGACAGATATTACAAATTCTGGATTGTTAATATAATTTAAAAGTTTACTCAGTTGCTATATTGTTGTAAAAAAAAAAGAAAAGGTGGAAAAGGTATCTAACTGGGTGATAAAAGTTTCATAGATTTCTCATAGACGGCGCTACGGCTAAAAAGTCGATGAAAAACCAAATTCAAAGATACAACTCAAGCACATAGAAAAATTCGTGAGGTCCGCTGGTTCGTTCCGTGGCTTAGTTGGTATAGCGTCTGGCACGGTATCCTAGAAGACGTCGCTTCGAATCCGGCCGGATCGAAGGAATTTTTTCTGAGTGTTCGATCTTTGTATTAATAATTATAATTAAGTTAATTACACAGTTGTCAAATATTTGATATCTTATTATAAAATTCGTTAAGATCGTAAAAAACTTTGCGATTTAACCATTTTTTTAAACAAGCTTTAAATTTATCACCATTTAAACATTTCATTTCCATTGGAAGTCTGTTATAAATTCTGATCGCTGTTACATAGGTACTGCGGTCAAAGATCGTGCTATTCTTTATTCTAGGGAGGACAAGACGATCTTTGTTTCTGACGTTAACGGAGTGTAGGCACATTAGGTATTTTTTTAGTGAAGAAGTTATTGTGATTATGTACAAAAAGACATATTGCAACAAGTTGTGCACCGGGTGGTAAGCAATACGCCTGTCCTAGTCAGAGCTTTAAATCACAAAAATCTGAGGGGCACTGCCACTGCGCCCGCCATCCTGAAACATAAGTTGACAAGTCCCATGTGCCTGTAACTTAACCAGCACCCTTATCCTTTAAAACTGTAACGCAGTAATTACATAATTGATTGGCAGCAGAAATAGGTAAACTGGCAGTATCTTCTGTAAGCGAATTATTTTGCAAGAAACTCTACTAATACTAAAAAATAAAAAGTGTATGCGAGAGAGAAAGTCTGTATACCATACCACCCCCATCTCTGTATATTGTAGCCATTACGCTGCACAAGATATACTTCATCAAATAAATTATTTCCCAGTATGACAAAAGGAAGTTGGTAATGACGCTTTTACTAGAAATGTTTCTCATGTTATTGCTTTTCTGTCAGGATACAGTTGCTATTTAGTCTGTATATGAAAACAATCTTTGCCCATAGTAACTTAATAAAATACAGTAACATACAGGGAGTAATAACGCAACGCGTCTTTGCACTCTTGTGGCATGGATACAAAGCTTTTCCTAAACGACTTAATGCTATTCCGTGTCAAAAGGTGTGGTAACTCTCTTAAGTATCGCTTAGCACCTTATTCAAGCCTTTGAACATTCCACTCAGCATTTTCATAGGCTAGCATAACTAGGCTTTAAGATGGTACTTCAGCGACTCTATATGGCCGAAACAGATCGTTTTTATAGGAAAATTTTGTATTCGTGTATGACATAATTATTGGCATAAATAGCAGTTTTTGTTACATACATAAAATTAACCTTTGAACTACTGTCGAGTTAAAATATACAGGATTATTTGTAAATTACTAACAACCTCCCAGGAGTACTATTCTTAACTCCGTAAACAACAGTTTTTGTTCCAATTATAAGAATAATTTTATTTATTTGGTCGTAACGACAGTTATTTCTCTTCTCGCCTACGCATGATTTCAGATGCCAAAAATTTTACGCGTTTTTTCAAATAACGCGTCCAGGAATTCATACATTTTACATACACTCGTTAATATGTATGTAGTGCCGCGTTCAGAGAAAATACTTCAACACGCGCGTCATCACTGCATACGCCGCGCGCTTATTCTTTTTAGGCAGTGACAGTGTACTCTTCAGATAACCGCGCGTTATCGTTCACTGCAAGTAAAAGTTATTTTGATCGTTCCAACATGCGTCAACACACGTCGACGCCGGCAGTTATGCGTCTGTCTGTGCCTGAACCTAGCCTCAGTCTGCAGTGGCGACACAAAATGGCCGAATAAAAATAAAATTACAATTTCTTCCAAAGAAATTCATCTACACAGTAAAATGAAATGTGTAATAAAAGGAGTTTCAGTCGAGTATAAAACGTTTTTGTCGTTTTTAATATTCTTTAGATTTTTGACATGCCCAAGTTCGCAGAATTCCCCGATTCTTCGTTGCGTTTTTTTTATTCTATCTGTCTATCCGACCGTGTTCAATCATGACGACCACTTCAACTTCTAGTTGGATGTGCACTTCATGATGACTAATGTAGCCAATATTCGCGGGAAACCCTCGTGCATATAGGGCGCGTGATGGCCGTTATACTTAATCGGTTAAATTGGCTTTTATCTCATCGCGTTTGAGTTAAGTTTTACGCTGTTCTCCAAACTCGTGGACTAGGTTCTTCATAGTACCCCGCCATTAGGGCGCAGTGCTGCCAAATCTTCCCATTAAAACGGCTCAATGTTCCTATACAGATCACTATGCAAGGAATTCCACTTTACTCACAAGGAAACTAGCAGCAAAGTTTATATTTTCCGGTATCTACAGACAATGGTCTTCATGGTAAGTGACGAGACGAATAAGTTGCGCGCCTAGTGATAAGACAAATGACATGCCTACTTAAGCTCTTGATCATCATTTCATAGACAAAAACACTTGAAGTTGTCTTAATTCTACTCCTCATTCGTAACACAAATTCTCTTTGAGAAGAGTAAGAAACTATAGTGGTTGCTGTTTGTAAATAAACATTAGTATACATATTGAGAGCTCCAGGTGAAAGAGTTCGTCCAGAAGTTTCTTTTTTCTATCTTCATATTTTTGCAGGCGCTGGTGATTCTTTTTAAAGTTGTAAAAAAAATCTATATTACAAACTAGTATCCCTGTATCGCGGGTGCCAAGGACACACACATAGACAGCCACAAATTACACCCAAACTCACGAGATAAATAAATGTTGGCCGTACAAATATCTCTCTCGGCAGTTCTGCGTGGCAGTTCGTCATGGTAACCGTTCGGCCACAGAGGCAATTTAATTACAGGCACATGGGACTTGTCAACTTATGTCTCAAGGTGTCGAGCGCAGTGGCAATGCCCCTCAGATCTTTATAATTTAAAGCTCTGAGTGGCACTGCAACTGTTAAGAACAGGCGTATTGCTTACAACCAGGCACATACGACTCGTTCGTCTCGTCACTTAGAATTAAAAATTTACAATTTTATACAAATTTACAAAAATATAACTAAAAATATAACAGATCAAGGCAAGCTGCAAGTTAGACCCACAACATTTCCACTAACACATACTCGTCAATTACGTAATACGAATTTTCAATTAAAATACTTTTAATGTAACTTTTAAACTTACAAAACGAATCTTATTGTAAAAACTATACAGTTCCCCTTAAAAGATCATTTACCTTAGTTAAACGGAATCGTGGTACCACGAGTTTGGACTTAGTTCTAAGTTTAATATTACGGATATCTTCTTTTCGAGTTCTTAGGTTTTCGCGATTGTTACACATAGGAAATGAAACTATTTTTCCCGATTTAACCGTGACCATTAACAGTCAACCGTGACCATGGGACCTGTAAAGGGCTAGAAACGTCGGTTTGTTTGAAAAAACAAATATACGCGATTTAAATCCGGAAAAATAGTTTCATTTCCGATATCTTCTTTCTTAATGAAATTATGTATATTTTTAAGGGCATACAAAATATTTTAGAAATGTACTGTGATGCCAGTCGTGATACCAGTCTCCTTAAACTTAACGCTACTTGGAGTCAGAAATAGGTATTTGATACATAATTACATGATATAACTAGACATGATTTGATTATATATGCTTTGATTGATTGACATTACTGCTTGGTAGCGAACATGGTTGCAGTACTGGGCTAAACACTTTTACAACTTTGTTCTCTCTTCTCTTCTCTACTGCTACTACAACATATGTAGTGTAGTGTACTGCCCTCCTTGTTATATTTAACACATTTGCAATTTGGTAACTTTCGAATATTGGCGCCTAAAGTTTATATTTGCTAGTAAAACTGTCTATCACGCTGATTGTGTTTAGAGTACCCGCACGCTATGATGGCCGTTTTGACAGATTTTAATAGCGAGATCAAATCTCAATTCATTATTGAAAAAAATACAATCAAAAGAGAGTGGCATTTATAAGTTTTCAGATTTATAACTAGTATTATGAGGGGTAGCTGATTAAAAAGTTTTAATAAATCGAAAATAAAAATGTTAATTAATATATCGTCAATTCGAAACTGTTTTGTTTTGTACTAATATAGTACAAGGCAACGCGAAAGTTTAAAAGCTTTTTAAAAGTATATATGTTTCGTTTTGCATTGAGCTTTGACGCGAGTTTGCCGGAGATTGAACTTATGCTCGCCAGCGATCCCATAAGTGACGATCGTATTAAATTAGATTTTTTGAAATTTCGAATTTCGAACAACAAATGCAGAATTGTGTCCTAAAATTATACATTCCATAACTTTTACTGCACGTCTCTATTGACAACAATGTACCTACAGCAATTAGCTCCTTCAACGTAGTTATAAATGAATACGAAACATGATGAGCGGACAAACGTCAAAACGGCCATCATAGCGTGCGTACTATAACATTTAAACTGAATTTAAAGATGATATAAAAAAAACTAGTTGTAGCGGGTTCTAGATCTCGTTTCGCTGATTCGAGATATGTCAATAAATCAAATTCGTTAAAGATGTCGATTACGTTACTTATGATAATGAAGAATATGTAGGTAGTGTAGTGCTATTTGGCAAATTTTTTTTGTGCTGTATAGCCTTTGTATGTGGCGTATTTCTCAGTATATCCAGCTCAAAATGTCCGTCCGACATTAATTGCTCCGTCCTTTGTTTCAACGTGTTCAGTTGAATGTCTCGGCGGTTTCTGGCTTGTAGGCTTTTTATTCTTGTTTGCTTAAAAACAAAGGAAGAAAGGACCGGATTCGTTAGAGTAATGGAAAGTATAAACGCGTGTTCACGTCGCCTCTCTCATGACTATCTGTCGTATTTGATACTTAGAAGTAACTAAGTAAGATAAATGATTGTACTCAAACTTAACAGTTTTATATATTTAGGTATATTCGATAGATTCGATATATTCGTTCGTCTTTTAGTCGCATGCAGTGCCTTTAGCGCATTTGTGCACTGCATCCGATTCGTATTTGTCCCGAAGTCGAGACTATACAAATCACGAAAACTCGGGCCCACTTCTGATGTCGCTTGTGAAGCTTCTGAAGGCGGCTGCCGTGAACCGATAAATTGTCGTTACGATCTAGTGGGAACAGCTACACACGACGAAAATTCAACGATAAAATAAACGTCTACGACACAATCACGACAGATAGTCGTGATATAGAGCAGGCTAGACGCGACTAAGTCCGATTCGAAAAGAGATAAAATGATACCTGTGACATTTCGGACCGTAATTTCCCGGATTAGAAACTGATACGAATTGGACATATTACTGTTTGGCGACAGAAATAGGTAAGGTGGCAGTACTTTCCTGGATAAACTCTTTCACATGGAGCTCTATTGCTATTAGAACAATTGGACCAAAGAAAAGTGAAACAAAACTTTTTTAACGCCGATCAATGACAAACGTCAATTATACGGATTAACTCTTTATAAGTAACATAGTATCATAATTTAAAGTAACATGAAATTTTAGATATTCTTTATAATACCGAATGACGGGACAAACAAGGCGTGGGCCTGGTGATAGCGACACTTCTACCAAAGTGCCACTCAGAGCTTTAAGCCGCAAAGATCGGAGGGGCACTGCCAAGCGCCCGTCACCCTGAGACATAAGTCGACAAGTCCTATGTACAGTCATATATATGAGATACCTAACATGCCCAAACCGACCTTTTGGATCTAAGAGCCATCTTACGTATTGAACAAAGATAAAATTAAAATAATTTCAATCTTATTGTGTAAGCAATACAGTGGAGTGTTGCTTGAAGATGATGGACATATCTTTATAACCAATACTAATTTCGTCATTTAACTTCCAAGTAAATTGATCGAGCGGCTTGTTGTATCGACTGCCAGTTACAATACCCATGGTTCGATTTCACGAGCACTGTTTTGTTTTAACGTTACATTTTTAACAGCATTGTTTCACTTTTTAATGTTAACGTTGACAAATCTCAATTATTTAAATTATTGTTGTGTAGACTTAGACATTCCTTACACCTATCCAGACGTAAAAAACAGAAAAATACAGTATTATACAGTCATAGCTAAATAATATTTTATTTTTAATGTGACTGGCGAACCATGCTTGACTCGAACCTTGTTTGCCTTAATTTGCAAAGCAATCCTTACACCACTTGGCCAAGACGACCTTACTAAAGCTGGTTGAAATTTGTGTTCTGTATTTAAGTAAGAACCATATGTTAAAGATCAAATTGGCTTAAAAACTTTCTTAAAATGTCATTCACTAATGAGACGACCAGGGAGTAAATTTTACGGCTCACAGGTTAAGCTCAAAGATTAAGTTTGTTTAACACTTTTCTTTTCTTTTCAAATGCCTAGCAAGTGAGAAATTGTTTAAATGCCTATAATAAACTTTTTCTCAAACATGCTCGGAAATGTTTGCATTACTTTCAAAAAACGAACACGGAAAGTTTGTAACTTTTTTTTTGCAAAGTAAGTATAAAAATCCATACTAAAACTATTATGTTAATATCTACTACTAATATGTTAATAATGAACTATGTAAACAGGCAAAAGAAAAACTCATACAGCCAATTGCCCAGTGTTCATAATTGCGAGAATTAACAATACCTACCAGTACCGCTTACTTAATAAAAAAGAAAATGGCGGTAACATTTAAAGTGTTATGGTATTCTTTTGTATTTTGGTCACGGAAATGAGTGCTGGTGAGAAGAGCACTAACGAAAATACAATAATAGATACACATTCAAACACATCATCAGAAGTTCAGCAGATTGCTATTATTAATGTGCCTGGAAAAACAATAAAATTTTCTTTTAGCAATTGTCTTAACACGTCAAATATTACTTTTAATATTAAATAAGTAATGTATTTTTACTGTTTACACTACGCATCTTTCTCTTTAAAGTCTTTTATTATGTCCTCACATTGTTTGAGAAATATTCTATGCATGCCTCGGCGGGAAAGAGGATTGCTTGACTCGTATTAATATAAAACCTCCCTGTAGCTGGTCCTTGTAACTCATACTCGTCCAGCAATCCCTTACTTCCCGGCCTCTGCAATCCTCAATAACGTACTAAACCTATACATACATTTTAATAATCGTTCACAGGAAGTGAGTATTTATTTTTTCATCATTATAAAAAAATACACTTTTTGAATTGATACACGGTATTAAACAGTGCCATATGTACATAATACTTAGATTTGTTGATTTAATTAAAGAGCATTTTGGATCCAGGATGTTTTAAAAAAGGTCAGGCCAAGAATAAACAGATGTGTTTGAAAATTTCATGTTTGTTATGTGACTTGAATCTCTTCCTACCGCATTGGGAAACAGCCTTGAGATATATGCTTATATAAATGTAAATACAGCAGCCCTTTTCCTGGTAGTTGAAAGACATGTGATGGTATGTATGTAAGCAGTGCCCTTTTTTAAATTCTGTGTAGCTTTTATTATATCGAGTTCTTAGGTTTTCGCGATTGTTACACATAGGAAATGAAACTATTTTTCCGGATTTAAATCGCGTATATTTGTTTTTT
>NW_020653993.1:5961617-6052594 GCF_003589595.1 Hyposmocoma kahamanoa
ACTAATTTATACATAACATAATACACAAGTCTACACCCATATAATACTTTCTCTTATTTATCTATTTAACATGGTGCAATTTCAACACGTCCGTCTCGTATCTTTTCTACATAAGTTTTGTTTAACATGACCCTACCTATCAACCTCTGGGTTATACGGGCAGGGCACTATAACTTGTGCAAGCAAATCCGCACAGGGACCTTCTCAGTCATATTCTGACCCCAGATCAGCCCGTTTGCACAGGCTTGATCCGGTTCTCAAAGTGCCTTGGGTGAGCTGCCCCGGGTGCACGTACAGTATTTTCAGATAGGTACCGGAGCTGTAGGCACGCTCACTTGCGCAACTAACGGTTACCACCGCTAATCCCTTGACTCTAAAGTCTTGACTCACCTCCCGACGTCACCCGTCATCAAGTGACGGGACGAACATGTCGTGTGTCGGTGGTAAGCGACACACCCTGCCTTTAAATCGCAAAGATCTGATGAGCACTATTACTGCGCCCGTCACCCTAGCACGACGACCCTAACGAACCCCGTGTGCCAGTAATTTCAGCAGCACCCTTATCTGTCTAAGCCGGAACACAGTAATGCTCACATTTCTGCTTGGTGACAGAATGCAGTACTTCCCTGGACGTATTCTTTCACAAAGAGCTGTACTGTTGTGAATAGGGGAGTTACAGCGGAAAATAATTTATTTTCTCATTCTAAAACCTCTAATCTTACAATAATAGCACCCTTAAATCAAGCACAAAACCACGTCGGCTTGTGTTATTTATACTGAACGTAATAATGTACTTTCGAAACTGACAAAGATAGAATTTCCTTTCGTCTTTGTTAATCGCAAAGGTCAATCAACGTCGACAGGAAGCCGACAAGGCTTTAGCCGTACTTTAGTACCACTTATTATATTATTGAAGTATCGCTTTACAGGATCCAACTGTTCTTTAGAAATGTTATTTATTTTATTCTCCTAAGTTCCCGTGTACATCAAAATTACATAATATGTAAGTGATTCAGAGCCACGCCCGTGTACAGTCAATGCTCTAACATATCTGACGTCCTAGCCGCTCCTTTGATTCTGAGATCATTCTTACACGTTTCACAGAAAAGTGTTTAAGAAATTCCAGCTTCATGGTTGAGTATTAGGTATTTAAGTAAATTACATTAAAGATCAAATTGGCTTAAAAAGTTTCTTATAACGTCATTCACTAACGATACAATCTGGAAGTCATATCAAAATTAATTTTACGGTTCATAGGTATTTAAAAAAGAAGAGAGGTACTCAAAGATTACGTTTATTTAACACTTTTCTTCACACTTATCTACTCAGAACCAAATGGGCGATTATAAGGTCAGTTATTTCGGGGCATCGACTGTACGTTATGATTAAAATGTAGCATTCAAATTAATCGCTATATATTTTTTAAGACCATAGAGTATCTAGAAAATTAAATATACGTCTTTAATATGAATATGAAGGCATACTTCCTTGAGCCTAATGCATGTAATTATATTTAGTACATTGGGCTTTCAGCGCTTTTCTTATTGTAGTTTGTTTGAAGGTTATGTCAAAATTATTCCGTCAAAAAATTGCTGCTTCGTTGTGAATTCCAATGCCGACAACGAACAATAAAAAAACATATTATATAATAAATACATCAATGTGATATAAATTGAATTAGGGACACTGTTTAGTATAAGTAGAGCTCTTTGTGAAAGAATTCGTCCAGGGAAGTACTGCCACCTTATTAATATCTGCCGCCAAGCAGTAAGGTGAGCGTTACTGCGTCTCAGTTTAGACGGGTAAGGGTTGTGGCAGTGCCCCTCAGATCTTTGAGATTTACAGCTCTAAGTGTCACTGGAACCGGCTATAGACAGGCGTGTTGCTTACCATCGATCGCACTACGTGTTTGTCACGTCAGTTTGTATTATATAAAAAAACACAGCATTATAAATCTGATGTGTTTTATTAGGCATTACACAGTATGTTGCTTGTATTCTTCCTTTATAAATTGCAGGAAGACCTTGGTGGCCTCATAGATTGCACTCTGGTCGCCGGATTAGGAGGTCGCGAGTTGATTCCCGGTAATACCAATTTGGGATATGAACTTTTGTAAATTTATTGTGGTTTAGGTTAGTTATTCTATTGTTCTGGTACTCATAATATAGGGATATACCTAGTTTGAGATCAGGTATTTTATTCATTTTATTTTATTAGGGTAGCTTACAACTTACAACATAGATTAAAATATGATTAATAAGATGCCAATTAAAAGTCTCCACATATGAAAATAACATTACAGTAATTGGTATTATTGTAATGGTATTTTCTTATTTTAATTGACTAACATATCAATGAGAACACAACAGTCGCTTTATCAGTCACTTGATAAGAAGTTATTAGTCATAATAATTTTTGTATTCTTAACGCTGTTACAGAAAATATCCACGCGACCGTCATAATTTGAGATACTATTAATTCTAAAATTAGTACGACTAAATGGGACATGGACCAAATTATTCTTACGAAATTTCCTACCTTAAACTTTGAGATAAAATTTGCTAAAGGAATAAAGGTAAGGGGTGTCACTTTCTTCTCTCCCGCTTCAATACAGTCCACTTCACCGCCGTCAGACGCTATAGAGACTTTCGTTTCTAGGGTCTCCATATCCCGGAACTCACCTCGTGTTTGTTCCGGTGGTTTTTTCCGCGGTACCACGCTGTGGGTGTTGTTATACACATTATTATTAATAGAGCAATGAAGTAAACTTACTGCCTAGTACGCACTGCCTAGTATTTCATAAATTGGCACTACCGAGAATCCACACTTGACTTTCACATCAAGAGCTTGCCGCTATGCTATTAACGTCATTGTAGGTAGGTTGACAAACCTACGAACTCTCATAGTGTTCATTATACGTGCAACCCGAGACACCACTCTACTGGAGTGTCCACTGAGTCAGGCGACACTACCAAGCTCGCAATATAGTTAAGCATAACATCTTTCTTTTCCCTTTGTAGACTTACTATTTGTTCAATATCAACTTTACGTGAGATCTTAGACTAAATTACTGGCGACTTCGTTCTTTGCGCTTTTGACTGAACGGTCGTGGTCATGACGGAGTATGTTTGTTAGGGGTTGATGTGGTTCGGCTCACGATATCTCGTCATCTCTCTCTGTTAGTGGAGTCTCAGTTACTTGAGCTCAATCCGTAATTTTTGCATACAATCGTAAAAAAATGCCTTATTACGCTGTTGGAGGAGGTATTTCACACAATAGGTACATCCTATTTTAATAAATTTTCAATTTTCAGTTTTATCGAATTTATTTTTGAACTGTAACAAACGAAAGTAAACATTATCCCATAGCAATATGGTCGAGTCTGATATGAACTCGAATTTTCCACGCTATTAGCGAAAAAAGCGCTATATATGTTTTTGTTAATTTTAAACTTAATTGGTTGAATAGAGTTCATTACACAATGTGTGCGTAAAAGAAAGTATCTATTATCGAGAAGACTACTTTCTATTCGTTCGATGGTTAATCGTTCGTCTTAGTACAGCTACTGGCCACAAGATGGCAGCACGTAGAATAGAATTTTAATATAAAGTCAAAACGTCGTATCTTGCCATAAAGGTATTGCACTTTCAACAATATAGCGAATGGGTAAAGTTTAAATTATATATATGTATATTAAGTCCCGAACAACAATCTTTATCAAGATTTCATAGTATTCACATTTGGTTGTGTGCGGTTTGGCGACAGCGGTTCTGATAGTAATCGAGGCTTAAGACACTTAAGACAGACTTTTTTTCTTCCGTGACCTGTCGCGCAGTCTAGTGCCCTCTACACTGCCCTGCATGACAAGGTACTCTATGCAGTCGAAGCTCCGTCTTGAGACGTGTCCGAAGAACTTCAGGATGTGAGTTTGTGACACACCACAGAAAGACGCTGCTTGTTGCCGAGTTCTTGGAGTATGGAGACGTTTGAACAAAACTCTGTCCACGATATCCCAAGCATTATTCTCCAGCACCACATTGTCATGAACTCAATGACACTAGACAGGAAAATTGACGCGGTCTCAAATTATATTCCTGGTAAAATTTTTCCAAATTGGTTTTGCTCTAAGTGGTAAAGCCACCGAAATTATTTGGCTAATTTGGTACTCGTCTGGAAAATCCCAATGTCATTCAGAAAGTTTATTTTTAATTTTATTTACGGAGGACCGAAAGTAAATTTAGTTTGAAAACCCCTGGGGCATCACTCAGTCAATTTAAGAACTTTTTAATTTGTTTCTGGTCTGGCTGTCTTTGATGTAATCCACACTTTGTTACTCATAATTTAAAAACATTTACTCATTTCACTCCACACAATAAAGTGTTGTGCAAATATAAAAAATTAAGACGTACATAAATATCGAGCTCTTTCGCCATTGTTACACGTATAGTTTATCTTTTTTGAAGACGGAGTAAAATGACGGTTCATTGTGCAATAGTGTTGCCCGCTTGCAATCAGCTAGTGCTTGAGTCGATAAATATTACATCGACTATCGACTGAATGTTGGTCACGCTTATGAAATAAATAGCCGAACTTGTATCATTTGAATCATTACCGACCCATTTTTCGTCCAACTGTTGGGCATAGGTTCATTTCAATTGTCATTTTTTGAAAATTCATGCATACATAGACTAACTAGAACTATTTTTGTTAAAAATACGAATAGGTAATAATAACTAATAATAATAAAAAGTAATAACTACCTACCCGTAGTGTGGGAGCTAGGCACATTTCTGTATCTATTTTTCTGTGTTTTGCCTTAAGATATTATTATTATTTATTCACAATTTTATTACAAAATTCGGACATGTTTGGAAAAACATTACCCAGTTTCACAATTTATCGATAAAACTGCCAACAACAACTACATGACTATTTAAAATTTCACGAAAACTGGCACCTCTGCAGATGTCATTTTATTCCGTCTACAAAAAAGAATATATAGGAAATAAAACTATTTTTTCGGATCCAAGTCTCTTAAATTTGTTTTTCATTTCCTAAGTACATATTCATTTATTTATTTTACAAGATGATCAATTGTGAGAACAGCATCGACATAAATGCAAAGGTACAAGATAACGACAAACGCATCCCAATGTGTAGCAAGTGTGCTTGTTTTCAATAAAGCAAAACATTCATTAATATTTATAAGTGTTTTAATATCAAGATTTAGAAACAAATGACATTGTCTATTTGTGACGTCACAAGGTAATGTCGCCGTAGTAGTATACAAAAAAGATACGTAAGAATCTCAAAAAGGATTCGCAGATCTTCACTTTCGTTAGCTGAGATCTTATCGAGAACCCAATTTGAAATCCATCTTCACAACGTTTATCAAGAATATGATATATAATTACAACTATTTACATTAAAAAAAATCGACATCAAAAGTTTTTCTTATCCATCTTCGCTGAGTTGTTTATTAACGGAAAGTGAGTGACATTTAATAAACCGAATTCATCCTTTCATTTTAAGTTATAGGTATCCGTCGTTTCCTAATCATGACTTAGTGACACTGAAAAAACGATGCGCTGCGAAGGACCAAATCTTTCTACATAATATTTTGGGAAATAAGATTGACTGTAGCTTTTTATTACATAATATTAATTTGAGATGTCCTACACTAATTCTCGTTTGAAAAGTGTCTTTTATTTGCCTGCTTGTAAAACTAAATATTTAAGTAACGCTTTCTTCTTTAGAGCTTGTAATGCATACAATAAGAATCATTTAGATGTAGATATGTTTTATTTGTCCTTTCCAAAATTTGTAAAGTCCATTTTTGAACAATGATTTATGTTATTTGTTTTTTAGTTTATGTCTTTTTATGTTTCTTTTTCTTATTTTCTTTGTGTTAAAAAGAAACAAGTAGTTTCTCGTTCTTTTTTAAGTTATGTTTATTAGTGGAAAGTTTGCTGGTTTAAGTAATAACCTTTTTTGTACTACAATCTTGTAAACAAAGCAAAAAACTATTTGTTTCCTAAATAATAAAATAAAAAATAAATAAAAATAATTGACCACCGTTAGAGTCGAATTCAGAATCTCCTCTTTTTTTGGAGTCTGTTAAAAAAATCTAACCTTATTTATTAACACATGCAAAAGGACTACCTTCTTGGTCTTTTGACGCCTCTCGCGCCTTCCTTTTTTATGTCAACTTGTTTGGCAATACAGTAAGGTAAAAAAAGTAAAAAGGTTCCTAAAAGAACCTTTTTTGAAGAAGGTTAAATAAACAGAGTTAACTAACTTATAATTCTGTGACACATTTTCTCATATATTTAGTTTAATAAGAGAAAGGTTGACCTCTTTGTTCTCAAAAAAGTTCAGTTCAAAAATAAGAAGAATAAATAGGCACGAAGCTAAAGATAGGTGCGAGTAAAATAAGCAAAATAGGTACTTTAGAAAAGTGGACTGAGTGAGTGATTATATGTGTATGTATATAACTATTTATTTAAACCCTGAAGTTTAATTTAAAGCAATTAACATAACTGAAGTTAACTATAAACCACTATCAGGTTACGTAAAATAAATAACCTTTAAATAACCGACTGTAATCAACCTAAAGGTCGTTGTAGAGTGGTAGTTCAATTACGTACATATTCAAAATATTAATAACTTAACCTCTTGACATTCATTATTATACGTAGTTTGTTTAACACAAAAGGGCTTGGGGAGCTGTTTTCGCCGTGGAATAATACGACAGGGTTTCATATGATATCACTCACATTATGTAAAGAACGGAATTGATGTAGTATCGTTATAAGAATGGATTTAATCTGACACTAAACTTTATGAATGATGCTACATGTCTGTAGCACTTGCTACGAATCCTATACCACAAGCTACGAAAGTCGTAGCACTAGCTAGCTAGAAATTAAATGTAAACACTGTTGTAGCATTGAGCAAGCTAGGTTATCATTAAATTGTTACGTTCAGCAAGATCTTTAAAACAAATAATATGAATGAGGTTATCTAATTACATGTTTAACTACTAATATTTCCACATAACGTTAGGAAGATCTATCGTTCTTTTGACCAAACGTGCTTCGACAAGTAATATTTTCGATCACTAACACAAAAGTACACAGTTCTTTCGATTAAACTTGATTGGTTCAGTCGTTTATTCGGCCAGTTACAGAATAATCTAACATTCATTCGACCTCATGTTAATCTTTTTATAATATCAAGTGACGGGACGAACAAGTCGTGTATCTGATGGTACACTACACGCCTGTTCATAACAATTTCAGTGTCCTCAGAACTTTAAATCGCAAAGATCTGAGGGGCACTGCCACTGCGCCAGTCACCCTGAGACATAAGTTGACATGTCACATGTGCCTGTAATTTCACCAGCACCCTTACCCTTCAAAATCGAAACACAGTAATGCTGACATTGCGGCTTGGCGGCAGAAATTGGTAAGGTGTACTTCCGCGGACGAACTCTTTCACAAGGAGCTAAAATTGACCAAATGAATTTTGATCTTGGGTACGGAACTCTCTTGCGGAGTACACGGTATAATTTCTTTTAATTACCCAATATTTCGAAAAGTGTAACCCGTGATCATGGAGCGTGTAACCGTTCCGAAATATTGTGTGAATAAAAAAATATACCGTACACATAACAAACTAGTGGAGTAAATTCACATACGTAATTGGATGTCATGGTAGAAAAAACGTTGTGATTTTCAATAAACTTACGGCGAGTCAACGGAGGACTATTTTGCTAGATCAAGTGGTTTAGGCATTTACTATTAAATAACGATCTTACAAAAAATATACGACACACGTAAGGATATTATCTAAAAAATGTGCTAATTTATTACACGATTTAGTTTAGTTTAGTTTATTTCTCTCAACATTACAAATTTCATACAATTACATGTCAATTTTTACTACAAAAAGTTTACAAAAAAAATTAAGAAATAATTATATAATAGTAAGTCATAAGTACACAATGGTGTGCATATACAAATCAACATAATTAATGAAAGTAAATAAATAATTGAATTAATCTAACAATTTCAAGTGTATACAGGAAAATGTCAATATGGATTCTTAATAACTAATAAATGTATCATCATCATCTTCATCATTCAGCCATACGACACCCACTGCTGGGCATTGGCCTCCCACACTGAGCGTCGTCCGGTGCGCGGTCGCCATTGAAGAACCTTTCCGCCCCAACGGCCATCGGTTCTCCTAGCTATGTGCCCCACCCACTGCCACTTCAGCTGAGCAATTCTTCGAGCTATGTCGGTTACCTTAGTTCTCCTACGGATTTCCTCATTTCTGATTCTATCACGTGGGGAAATACCGAGCATCACTCTCTACATTTCCCGCTTAGTGACCTTGAGCCTTCTTATGAGGCCCATAGTGAGGAACCACTATACACATACCAATAAATGTATATTAAAGTATAATAATACGGTGCATATCATTGTCTTACAAATAAATGGACGACGGGTCTAATACAAAAACCACGAAAAAAATGTCCCAAGTCAACCTATTCGAAATTTAATTTGTAATGTCATCGCAGTATCGCGCTGTCAGTCGAACAAATGAAGACTAAAGCGGAGTGTCGCGCTCTGTATACGATTTTAGCGCCTTACAAGTGCGGACACTTTTTAGCGCGGACCCGACGTCCATATAATTGTAAGTCAATGGTGCATATCGAGTTCTTAGGTTTTCGCGATTGTTACACATAGGAAATGAAACAATTTTTCCGGATTTAAATCGCGTATATTTGTTTTTTCAAACAAACCGACGTTTCGCGCCCTTTCCTGCTCACTCGTGACCATGGGACCTGTAAAGGGCCCGAAACGTGGATTTGTTTAAAAAAACAAATTTACGCGATTTAAATCCGGAAAAATAGTTTTATGAATGTCAAATTCATTAATAAATATAATACTTTAATTATTTATTAAGTACTTTGAGTGTACGCTGTTACTGAGTAAAGGGACTTTCCCAATAACAGGTTCTTCAGTCTACACCTAAACGTTTCCTCACAACATTCATTTTTTAGTTCGGCAAGTAGGACATAGAACATACTTCATCTGATCATACAAAAAATTAGTACCTATTTACAATTATTATTATTTTAAATTCATAGTAATTAAACAATCTATTGTTAACAATAATGCTTACCTAAAGCAAAAATCTATGTTTTCTCTTTCCTTGTACACAATGTAAATCCTCCGGCGCCATCAAAACAACACATTATTGTAAATTGTGTAAAACACAAGGAATACTGGATAGGAATACTGCGTGTTGGTCCACTTACCCAATCCTTGGTAATCGTTACAACTTTTTGAACACTTCTCTGGTTCATTTAGACTCGATACATACATTTTTGTTATTTAACACGACCACAAAACAATATTACTCTACCGAAAACACCACCACTCCCGAACGCAACGAGTTGCCTGTGTGGCTGTGTGCATTGTTGTAATATTTGGGATACGGATGGTGCTGTATTATGTTGATTTTAGTTTCGTTGTTGTACCTATATGCGTATAATTGTATCAGTTTGCCGGGTCATCTTTTTGTTTTGTTTAAAGTATTTTAGGGTATTGTTAATTTAAAAAAATAACTGTTTGTCTCACAATAAAATAGAAAATAAATAAAAGAAATATAATCCTGAAAATAAATCCTGAAAACAGACTAAAATACCAGTCCAAAACGAATAATTTAAAAATAAAATATCCAAATTTGTACATTATTTTTATATGGAGATATTTTTCTTTAAGTACTACAGAGAACTTGCAAAATTTTGGTTATCAAATAAACTATTAATTTGATTTGAATGTAAAATTACAACAATTAGACATATAACACGGATTAAAAAAATAAAAGTAAAACTTTATTTTATAAAAATATTGGCTGTTGGCGCAGGCGTCACTGTCTCGGTCTTAAATGACGATTTTATTTTATGCATTAGAGCATAAAATCCTATTTTATGCAGCCTACACCCAGCATAAATACGAACTTTAAGAGTACGAGAAGTGAAAAAAAAAATTCTTATCAAATGAAGACCTATTAGTTCATAAATTCACATTTATTTCAAACTTTGCAAATTGCCCAGCGGTTCAACGACACGTCACGCCGCCCGCTGCTCCATCAGAAGTCGGAACTGCGACAATTTTTTTTGCCTATTCTTATTTTATTCATAAAAATTTACAGCGCGCGGATTGCGGGACGCGAGGAGCGACGAAATACACACACCTCTTCTCCTAATCGAGTTGACGTAACTGCTAACTCGAGTTGACTTGACTCGGTGTCTGATACGCGAGTAGGACTCGAACCGAGGATTCACCGAGCTGGGCACGATCTGCCTGCCGACCGCGACTCGAGCGTGCTCGAAGGTCACCGACGCGCTGTTTGAATGAAGTATTCGACTCGGCGACGGGGCGAGTACTGTACCCAGGTACCTCGAGTTCATGAAAAAGTGACTCGAATTAACTCGTTGCATGAGTAACTCGGGTTAACCGAGAGCCCATCGATAGTGCGCATGTTACGTACATAAATGCATTCTGCGAAAATAACTACGAGAACAAGTACAATGGCGAAATTTTTTTACTAAACGACGGTGCTAATAGCACTTTACTCGATATTTATTACAATTTACGGCTACGACGTGGTGGGGTGTGGTCACAAAAAGATGGCGCGCCGAATCTACGATTTTTTCTCCAGAAAAAAACAGGAAATCACCGGTCATTTTAATTTCATTGAAACTCTGATGATATTGCAATTATGACAAACATAATATTTATTCCACTCATGTACACATACGGTAAAACAAAAAAAAAAACAGTATTTGCGTAACACAAAACACTTATACATATTTATAATTTTACGTGCTACTTTTATAAAATATTTAAAACTCTCGAATCCCAAACTAAGCGAAGTTTTGTATTTTGGGATTCAGTGTTCTTCCACTCACTGGCTGTCACTAGGTAAATACAATACAACCAAGAAGTAAAAATAAATTACAATAAAAAACAATTATTATTATTATTATTCGAGAAAATTTCTGTCCCAATGGCCGTCACTAATATTATAAAAAGAATAATTGCTGTGGTATGTAAACATAAATACTACGACAATAATACAATTTAAAAATAGTAGTTTACGCATTGGCTTAGTTTACGTGACTGTTACATAATGAAAGACTGACTGACTGTTACATAATTAAAACACGAGAGAGAGTTTATGAAACGAGCCGACAGGCGAGTTTCATAAAAACATCTCACATATTACGACGCCACATATTACGACTGATGAAATGGCAGTAAATAAAAACTTTTCTCACGCATGTCACACAACCGTAGTTTTTATTTTTAATTCATAAACAAACTAGAATCGGCCCCAACTATCATATCGTTCGATACGTGTGATAACGTGATAATGTGTGAAATTGATAAAATTGTTTGCTATTGACATTTCATTTCGAATGAAACTTCATCTCGACTGATATTAGAATTGATGTCCAATCAAATTGATCTGTTTTTCAGAGATGTTCGAAATTTGAATGTAATAATAACATCGAATTCGATGTTAATACGAAGCGATAATAACATTTTCACAGATAAGAAATTTGTTGTAACAAAACTGTTTACCTTTATGCTGGTCGTAATTTGCGGTTTTTGAGCACATATATAGAGTTTAAGATATATGTGTAGATAGACTAACAAAAACTAACTTATGTTAGTAACGGTAATCTTCTTTTTTATTTTATTTATGTAGTGTATTATTATATTTCTTTCTCATTCTTTCTTGCATGCTGTTACCCGCTTATAAACTTAGCTCTCACTGACCTGGGTTGGCTGGAAGAGAACGATTTCAGAGATAAGTTCACTTTTGCTCACCTTCAGTTATACTAATATTTCTGTTGTATTTATTTGGTGCAATTGGTATTTTGTGCGATATTGTGCTAAAATCTAGTTGCAATGGCAATTCAATGGAATAGAAAAATAAGTGCCAGACAATCACACCAATTTCTCGGTGTTAAACTAGGGAGTTCCCTTTATTACGAGTTCCAAGAACGACGGAATGCACCCTGGGACACTTCTCAGAACACTCAGACCAGAACAAATTTAGAAAAGTTAATTCGCAAACATCTTTGCACCCAGCATCCATAATATATACCGTTTGGCCACCGTTATTCTGCTAAAAGCTAGTTGCGATATCAGTTGAGTATCAATATCATTGAGATGGACATTAGATGAAATTTATAAAATATTAAATAAAATAAAAAGATAAAATATTAAATGAAACATTAGCGCCTAGTTACACGCCGCGAAAGTTTTCGCGCGGTCGCCGCGCGGTTACCTATGCTGTCACGTACAGTAATGGCGAATCTCGAAATCTGAATTCTATTTAGTAGGCAATGACATTTAAATTCCTTGGAATAACACAACCGCGTAGCTCGGCCGCCGCGTAGGCCAAAGACAAGTCAAGTTGACCCGAGCGCACGAGATGCTTATTTAAGTTTAAAACGTAAGGGCTAAACAAATAGAGTTATTTTGCCATGACAGTTAGATGCACGCGGGCGCTGCGCGCAACGGCAATAAAAACCGTCGAGAATACAAACAAAATAAAATAGGTGAAAATTAATAAAACGGTGATTTAAATTAAGAAACCGAAAAACTATTTTTCTTTTTACCTAGACGGAAAATGAGATTTCAACCAAGCTTGGCGGGAACGTGTAAGTTTTGTCGTAAACTTTCAAGCGAGTGTTGAATTACATGGGCATTAATTATTTCATATTGATTTAGCATATTGTACCCCACGACGTTATAAAAACTTTTAGGACAACAATTTTAATAAAATGCTACGATAATTATATACAGGGATTCAGTGACGGCTGTGCCATAAAGTGTCTTTTGTATTAATAAAATTTGTTGTTATGACAGCGGGAAAAGAGGGTCTAATTGTTTTGGTTACAGACCCGTAAATAAAACATTGTTGACCTGTTGGCGGAATAATGGAAGCGCAAATAGAAATAAAGATCATCTTAACTTGGAGCATAGCGCCTAAGAAAGCTGACACTTTTGGAGCTAAGAAAAGTAACTAAGCATAACTAGAGGGAGATTGTCAGACGACGACTAGCGCAACACTGTGGGGAGTGGCACAAACACTTGGAGGTCTACACCCAGCAATAGATGAAATCAGGCTATATTATGATGATGAGATAAGTTAGCATTCTTACACTGGCGTCACAGTACATTCATGAAAATGTACTAATTTATGTTAAAAAGAATAGGTATATGTCGTCATTGAATTTTTTGTAAAATAACTCCACTACTTTTGTTATGATTGTAGAATTGTGAAAGGAGTAAACGGTTAGTTGCTGTACAATGAAGTGTGAGAGGGAAGAATGGAGGTGACGGAAGACGGATGTCAATTTCTTCTTGGCTATGGCGCTCTATGCCGGTTGCGTACGAATTTTCTGTTTTTTCCTAATTAGAAAATAAAAGTGAGCCAAATACTTCCTATGTTTTATTTCCATCCCACATGATTGTGATTACAAAGATCGAAGACACAGAAAAATTTTTCGTCGACCCGGTGGTGGCGGCGGTGAGAAGGTTATTCAAAACTCTCTCACTAGTGTCTCAGTAACTGGATCCGTATCTCGGTTGGTAAAAAGCAATGCTACGGTGCTGCATTGACGTGGGTTCATGTCCCATCGGGTCGACGAAAAATGTATCTGTGTGTTCTATCTTCGTATCCATAATCATAAGAAAAATAGTGACAGACATAACATTAATACGAGAAATAAAAACAAACTACCTGTTCTTGGCAGTCGTCTTCACAAAGTCACAAATTCATTTAAAGGTCAATGTACCTATACGCTTCTATCAAGCAGCGGAAGGTTGCCTATTTGGGTCATGTACTGCGACATGACAGATATCACCTATTGCACACTATAATGATGGGCAAAGTAGCTGGGAAGCGGAAGGTTGGAAGAAGGAAAATGTCATGGCTTCGTAACATCAGGGAGTGGACCGGCATCAAAACCGTAGAACAACTGTTCAGGCTAGCTCTGGGCAAAGAAAGATATAGCAAACTGACTGCCGACCTTCAATAATGGAGAGGCACTTGAAGAAGAAGAAATGATTTTATAATAAGATGTTGGTTACTATTCAAAATATGCCTATATTTACGAGGTTTAAACGTGTAGTGAAACATGAACTTTGTTCTAAAGGTTATTATACAGCTTCTGCGTACTTGGATGACAAGAATCCGTGGTAGTGACCCGTTTAGCTCTTGCAGGTATTCTCGATCTAAGATCTTTGAAGTAGATAAATATACATTTACAAAGAGCAACCCATAGAATTACTTGCTCGTTCTTCTCAGGGGAATCTGCCTTATGAATAAGCAATAGAGTTTAATCAATATGACAATTTCACGTGTAATTTGCTTACCTTTGAAATAAAGATGATTTGACTTTTACTTTGATGATACCAGAGGAAGTGACATTTTGGCAATGTCATGCTCGGCTACTGGTTTGACCACTGGATAGTGATATTACATACACACAGATAGGGCATCCACTGATGGTCCGAGTGACCGTGAACGTAATGTACCCGTAAAAGGCAGTGACCCGGTTATGTCTGCAAAAAGGCAGATGGTTGATGGAGTAGATTTGTTTTATAATGATGACCACGTCAAGGGAGACGTAGTGTAGAATGCCCTATGGCAAGATGGCCCCAAGGGCCCCAAGTCTGCTAATGTTAAATCATCACAGTTGTGTCGAATGATGTGTAAATGTCAGGGATTTAGAGTCGACGGCTTAGCGGTGGCAACCGTTAGTTGTGCAACGCGCAGCGGGAAGTGAGCGTGCCTCACTTCCCGCAGCTCCGGTACCTATCTGGAAACTATTATCGAGATAAGTAGGAAGGAAGGTACTGTACGTGCACCCGGGGTGGCTCACCCGAAATCTTTTGAGAATCGGATGAAGTCGATACACACGGACTGATCTGGGGTAATACCCTGACTGAAAAGGTCCATGTGCGGGTTTGCTTGCACAATCTATGATGTCCTTCTCATTTAACCAAGAGGTTGATAGGGAGTGTCACGTTAAGCAAAACTTAAGTAGAAAAGATATGGGACTAATGTGTTGGAATTGCACCATGTTAAATAGATAAATAAGAGGAAGTATTGTAGATGTAGATTTGTGTATTATATTACGTCTAAATTAGCCAAGTTTTTGAGGTCAACCGATCCAAATTGAGATAAATTGATTCCTCGCTATCGATCGGTATACCAAATAAATTTTGTTTTAAATTTTAATACAACGATAATCTAGCCTCTTGAGAACCGAATGAAGTCAGTGACAACGTCTGTGACAACCCTGTACACTGGTTGATCTGGGGTCGGAACTTGAACCTAGAAGGTTCCTGTGCATGCACAGATTATAGTGGCCTTCTCGTATAGGTCGGCAGGTAGCGTCACTATAATCAAAAGTAATTTAAAAAGATATGGGGCTGTATCAATGGCAAGATTAAAAGAAAGCTAAGAGTAGTTACTCAGTGGCTAGTCATCGCGCTACTATTCAACGGCCATTGCAATTTTTTAGTATTCTGCTCTTGAAACGTCGATGACGTAGTCTACTAATTGTTTGACATAAAAAAATACATTTAATTACAAGACTAAACTGGTGCTTAAACGAGATAAAAATTAAGATATGACTAATAATTGTAAGGGTCGTAGCCTTGGGTTAGCGAAGCGATAGGCACATATCAATGAGAAACGAGGAAAATAAACATAAATAAAATTTTACTACGTGTATTCAGATCGAAGCTTCTTCTAGAACAACCACGATATTTATTTTTTACAATACAATTTTTTCATATTATTCTAAATACAAACCTACTTTCATTCAGCCAGTTCTAATACAAATCATACTGCCTAGTCTACATCCCTTTTCTTGGTAGTTTTAGTAAGGCAACATCTATCGTTAATGATTGGATGAAGTATTGCCATCGCTGCCATACCATTGACATTCTATTGAGACTCAACAGTAATTACAACTAGATTTTAGCAGAATACATATTGTCATAACTGCAACATCATCCCCGTGGAATCTCAGCAATACCGTAAAGCAGAGCACAGACTGCTTTACGGTTGTTACGTATTGTCGGAGAATGTACTTTTTTCGCACATAACAAAACATCAAATTCCCGATATTAATATTCTGCAAGTAATGTTTATAAATATCCGGACGGAAAAGTCCCACAATAGAAGCGTGCTGTGAATCGACTGAAAACGCTGAATGAGAAAATATTGTTATGATATCAAACTCCGGTTTTGGTTTGGGTAAAACATTTTTTAAATAAATTTATGTCGACGATAATTCGATTTTGCCGAGATTAATCTGTTTATCTTACAAACAATCGGAGTTCTGCGTCCATGGATCTATCCATGTATACGTATTTATATTGCAGGCATCATGTTTAGTGATTATTTTGAATATATTATTTTTTATTTATTTATTAAAAACATTTAAAAGCGTACAGGATTTACAGTACCAAAGCGCTTACTAGTCAAGTTAAATAAAAAAAATTAAATTAAATACAATAAATTAAATGAAGAAAAATGAGATAACAAAATAAAATTGCAAGTATATCATAATGGTAATAAGAAGTACACTATGCACAATATGCGACCCATTCTACAGAACATAAGTGCTCGAAAGGTAGTTCACGAACAGCAGTATCCCGCGACGGGCAATATACTGTTTGTTAAAGAACATAATTATCCTGCTGCCTCAGTGGCCGAACGATTACCTTGCCGCGCTGCCACGCGGAGATCCCAGGTTCGATTCCCGGGCCGGGAGCAATGTTTGTATAGCCTACATTTGTTTCTCTCGTGAGTTTGGATGTAATTTGTGTATTGTCTATGTGTTGGTCCACGGCTCCCGCGGCACAAGTTTCCCTAGTGCAGGGCTATGTTCAGTGTGTGCGTTATCTAGATTCGGACACTAGGTGAGCAAAGCATTGAGTGTGACCGCGCGAGGAATAAGCGGGTTGTCTATTGTTGTTGCTTCGCTACCGTCCGCGAGGCGACGAGCATAGGCGAACGACCCATCGACCAGGCCTAAGTTTTTTAAAAATATATAATAGATAATTAAATTTTTATTGAATTGATATTCAATTATTTTTGTGAAATTACTCCACTAGTTTGTTATAATTATTAATACGAAGATCGAACACTCAGAAAAAACACTCAGAAAAAATTCCTTCGATCCGGTCGGATTCGAACCGACGTTTTCTTGCATACCGTGCCAGACGCTATACCAACTAAGCCACGGAACGAACCAGCGGAGCTTACGAATTTTTCTATGTGCTTCCGTCGTGTCTTTGTACTTGGTCTTTCAACGACTTTTTAGTCGTAGCGCCATCTATGAGAAATCTATGACAGATTTATCACCCAGTTAGTACCTTCACAGCTACCAGCCCTGGCGAGAGATGTCATGTATATAATAGATGTTAAGCGACGATGCTAACGACAATGGGACGCGTTTGCTTAAAAAATGCCTATATACTCTAGCCTTGAATAGCCCCAAATTGTACTTTTCGGGAAATACAGATAGCATGCCATTCCTTTGCCGTACGCATCAGAAAGCAAAACGCTTAGTGCGAATACCAACGACATAAGAATTGAGTGCTCCGGACCTTCTAGTCGTACGAAGGAGGAACAGTGAGGGTGGAACTAAATTGAAAAGTTCCTGCGCACAATCCCCGAAATGTATCCGATAGAAACCACCAACAAAGTGCACCAGCGCCTCCACGTTGTACACCTGATTCGTCTGCAACCAGACATAATGTGACAGCAGCGTTTCCTTTCTTCTAAATACAAGTGTACCCATCCCCACTATGCCAATAACAAAGAGACACGGATACAATTAAGACAAAAATAGTGAATGTATAGTTATTTTCGTATAAATACTATTCCCTGTTTTAACTCCAAAAAAAAGCGTACAATATTAGATTCAATTTACCGGTTTTAAAGTTAATTACATTTGAAAATTTTCATTTGTTAAAAAAAATATACCACGAATCCTCTGTATTCAGATAGTAGAATTCTTTGTGAAAGATTTCGCCCATATCGCGCCATACCTCCACATTTCTGCTGTCAAGCAGTAAAGCGAGCATTATTGCATTCCGTTTTGAAGACGCTGGTGAAACTATTGGTACATAGGACTTGTTTTAACTTTATGTCTCAGGTTGAAGGATGAGTGACAGTGCTTCTCAGATAGGAGTAGATAGTTTTTAGTAGCAGTAGAGCTCCTTGTGAAAGAGTTGGTCCAGTGAAGTACTGCCACCTTACCTATTTCTGCCGCCAAGCAATAATGTCAGCATTACTGTGTTCCGGTTTTGAAGGGTAAAGGTGTTTGTGAAATTACAGGCACATGGGACTTGTCAAATTACGTCTCAGAATGACGGGCGCAGTGCCCCTCAGATCTTTGCAATTTAAAGCTCTGAGTGGCACTGTAATTGTCATGAACGTCTGTAACTCTAATAACGTCCCGTTACTTGACGTTCTAAAAAAAAATTAAAGCACACACTGCTACTCCCGCACTATGGAAACCCTGTGTCGGAGCACAAGTCCGGTCGTCCGTGGTGCACTTCTGCCACCTTTGGGATGGCTCTGCTACATATCAAATTGACAACCGTACCAAAAGGCTTATAGGTGACTCGGAATTAGTGAAGGCGAAGCTGAAGAGCCTTGAACACCGCCGTAAAGTTGCCTGCTTATCGGTATTCTACAGGATATATCACGGAGAGTGTGCGATGGAATTACATGACTTAATTTCGCCTTCCCCTTTCCATCACTGGAGGACAAGACGTAGGATTGGGTCCCTATATTGTGGATATTCCAAAGATTCGCACAAAGCGTTATGCTTCCACATTTACTTGGCGAACGGCTATAGAGTGGAATTCCCTGCCTAAAGACTTGTTCCCTGAATGTTATAACTTGGGCCTTTTCACGACGAGAGTGAATAGGCATTATTTAAGTGTGTATGCTCCATCGTCGACCTCATCGTCACTTTGCATCAGGTGAGATGGAGGTATTTGGTCTTGCGCATTTATAATTTATTTAAAAAATCCAAACCCACGAGAGAAATGAATGTAAATGTTTCTCCCGGGCCGGGAACCGAAACCGGAACCAAACTAGTATGGTAACCGTTCGGTCACGGAGGCAATTTTGTTATTTACTTATTCAGGATATTCCACATAGAAAACACTACACAAGAAATAAATATTGAACATAGTAGCTTAAAACTAAGTGATTCTACACTCAAGACTCGATACTACCGATAAATCTTGGTTGAATCCACATAACAGTGAAAGTGTTGAATTAGTTATTTTGGAAAAAATATATAGTAAAATTGAGGATATATTCCTTAAAAGATTTTCAGATTCCTTAAAATTTTCACGCTAGAAAAAAAACACAAACTTACCTCGAAATTTTACAAGAATACCGCAACAGGTATTTCACATACACCAATGATTTTTTTTTAATATCAACTGAATTAAATAGAACACGTATATTATATGACACATATTTTTTAAATAGCTTCAATTTCATTTGAAAAAAAATAAATTCTGAAATAAAGCAAGTGTGACTGTCGCTCGACCCAAGCAAAATAAACATTATTAATAGTACGGGACAAATTTGAATTCTGGCTGAGGTTGTATCGATTCATGCAATGATAACAATATACGACGACATTACGGAAGCAATTAGAGCTCTGAGTGGCACTGTAAATGTTATGGGTATATTGCCAAAACAAACGCGGGTTTGAATACTATCGTATCGAAGGATGTTTTCTTATGTTCGATCTTTAAGTTAATAATTTATTAAAAATTACCGAAAAAAGTCTGCCGCTCAAGGAACAACGAGATATCAATACTAGCCTACGCATCGTAGGCTAGTATTGATATCTCGTTATATATTACCTAGCCGATGGACAAATACCTTAAAACTTAAGAGAATAATAATTTTATGAATCGTTAAAAAAATTGATTAAAAATATTTTTCATGTTATTAAAACTGGCTGAGTCTATATTTTTTAGATAGATAGATTGACAGATAGATAGATACACGTTTACTCAGCACAAATACAAACACAAACAAAACATTTACAATCACATCACAAAGTATAGCACAAAAGCATATAGAACATACATTATCAATTGAATACACATTTATGAAATAAATACTGTGTGAAAAACAAACAAATACTGTGAGAACTAATAAAATGTAATATACCTATGACTACAGTTTATGCTGAAATGGCCCTGACTCAGCATAAATACTGTAGACCGAGAGAAGTCAAACAGTCCTGGTTTTCTGCCAGTAGTACCATATGGTGAGCGATCGTAGCCCACTAAGCCATGCCTGTGCATCACACGCAAATACGTATACCTAACTCTAAAACTATATATGTATCAAGTAAAAGTGTAAAATTACTGAGCAAACTTTAATAACCATTGTGAATTAGTCATTATGATCACTTGCATCTGTGTTAAAGGGTTGTTTTTTCCTCCGTTGCTGTTAATAACCTTGATAAGCCTGAAATAAATAATACCATAATCCTCCTGCACTCGGCTATACTTTCTGACAGTTGAAGCACCGAGGTACCTGTAAACCCCATGCGTGAAGAACCACGGTCAATACCACAAATACAAAATTACAAAAATATAAAAAATAAAAATATGTATAATTACGTTAAGAAAGAAGATATCCATAATATTAACCTTAGAACTTTAGTCCAAACTTATGGTACCACGGTTTCGTTTAACTAATATTCATTTATGGGGAAATGTATATGTTTTTACATTAAGAATCTTGAGCATATATTAAGATTACCATTTCCAAAGTAAAACTTACATTAAAAGTATTTTAATTGAAAATCATATTACAAAGTTGTTGACTACGTGTTAGATAAAGACGTCTGGAAACACAACACGAGTCTAGATTGATAGATATATAGCATTTAAGTTTATTTCAAAAGAGCAATCCCTACAGTTTCTTGCTCGTTCTTCTCAGCGAGGTCAGCGTAGTAATCGAGCAGTAGCTTAAAAAACGACGTTTTCTGGTGAAACATTTTTGTTTGATTTTATTTGAGTTTGACACGGGTCCGGGCACAATGAATTTTTTTTACGATACTGAGTGACAAGATGGACAAGTCGTGCGCCAGGTGGTAAGCGACATGCCTGTCCATATAAATTGTAGTGCAACTCAGAGCTTTGAATATCAAAGATTTGCAGAGCATTGCCACTGCGCCCGTTACCCTGAGACATAAGTTGACAAGTTCCATGTGCTTTAAAATTCATTAGCACCCTTAACCTTTAAAACCAGAACGCAGTAATGTTCACTTTACGCTTGAAGACAGAAATAGGTAAGGTGGCAGTATTTTCTTGGACAAACTCTTTCATAAGGAACTCAACTGGTACTTATTATTATTATTTAAAAGTACTATTAGAAAATTGTCGCTTGTTATTCTTACCACTTTGGTTTTTCTAATTTTCTTTTCTAAGGCAAATGTTACTGTGTAGCATATTCAAGACAAGGTCGCATATTGTAGGTATATTTATGTCACAAAAGACGTGATGAATGATCCACGAAAGAAAAAACTAAATATATGTGTATCAACAAGATAAATATACCACAAATAACAAAACTGCATCAACATGCCAAGAAGTTCAAATAAAATGTTTATCTTAGCACTATTTGAATATATTTAAAACCTTGTACGTCATTTCAAAAGTGTTTAAGAAAGTTGATTCTTATTTGCTTGGACAGTCTATACAATTTTGCACCTTGGCTACATAGAAGTCTACACGTGGGAATACTCGCAACATATGACCTGACCTGCATCGGAAACTCAATACCATTGACGTCATACCGTAGAGCAAATATCGTGTCACAGAGTTGTACGAAACAATATATATAGCCTTTGACTACTGAGAAACAAATTTCATATTTCAATATTGAATTCTTAGTTATGTAAACACAAGGAAATTCCACCAATTTCCTCATTACTAGGTTTGATTCCTGAAAGGAAAACCATTTCGCGTATATCTCATAAGATCACTCATGTGTGCGTCCGGTTATCTATCAAAGTTATTTGTTTCAGAAAATACGTACAATATAATATTACGTTTATTTCCGAGTCAGAGACATCCCTTTGCTATGTTCGTGAAATATTTTTAAAAAACTCGCATTAGTAGTTTCATTCACTCTCGTTAATGCTCGAAATATTTGTACTGATTTTTTAAGGCTGGAGAGAACTGTAGGAAAATAGATAGGAGGATGACGATCTTCGGCGCCAAAGAATGCTATCTACCTTTATCCCTCTTTCTAAAGTCTTGCTCCTTGTCATGAATTAACATGGCCGATGTAAAAGTATTTTAATAGACTTCGGATTCAGATTGATCAGAGCAAAGACAACTTGTTTAAGTGGGGATTTTCGGACAGTTCCAACCCGGACTCGTGAGAGGTGCGATTCAAATAATGGCCCACTTCACATCGTAGCATAATATGCTTTAACTTTAGAGACGCGGTTAGTAAATATAATAATAAGTAAATATAATAATTAGTAAAAATATAAAACGCGGTTGGGCAATAATACAGTGATCAAGGCTAGACGAAATTTTTAGGGTTTGAAAGGGTTTACCACGTCTTTAAAATGAATGACAGTTTCAGCGAAAACTTCGGCCAGTAAGCCTCTCCTTGATGAAAACCTTTTGAAGCAAGCGAAAAATATTATAAGTATTTGTTCCGTGATCGGATGCTTGCTAAGTCGGTTTAATCGCTGTCGTGATGAAACATAAATACACAGATCAAAAATAGCTCATCTTACTCGTAAAATTTCCATTGAGTTCGGGCTGGAAATGTGCGTGCATACATTTTTAAAAGGCTCGACAAAGTGACACTCTATTTCGGCAAAGAATCCATTAACTGCTGCTTAACCTTAACAACACATGGTGCTAGATCACAATGTAGGTACACAAGAGGGACAACAAGCGCGAGCCAAAACATTAAGAGAATTATAAATATGCGCCAAAACAAGTTCAGTAAAATTTAGAATTCGAATAGAAAGAACAAAAGCGAATAAATCCAAATAATACAAAAGGATTTGTAGCAACAGCTGCGGTTCGCCAAAGAGGACATCCTCAATCTGGCTGAGTTATGTACGCCGAGGTAGACCTTTCTCCGCATTTCCATGAATATTATAACTCAGAAACTATTCAGAACTTGGAACAACAGAGTATCAAAGTTGATAAAACAACAATTGCAATTGAATACAGATTTACTTCTGTGGAAATAAACAGAGAAAGATAGAACGTACATCCCCAAAACTTTGACCCTAATTGTGAAGCTTGTTGGTTGTGTTACAAGGGGTGCACGAAAGGAGCCTCCCCACACGACGCACCATTCCTTTTCTTTATGTTTGGCACACCGTGGGTAACAATCGGCGAATACCTTACATTGATTGGCAAAGCCTTTCACCACGATGGCAAACCTTACAGTTTATTTATGAATTACTCAGGGTAGTTGACACTAGATTAGGTGATTCCTGGTTAAATTTCTGATAAAGCCATTTCAGGAAAGTCTCCAGTCCATTTCATTGCTTTGGTATCTCTGATCATGATAAGATTGCAAGGAAGGTTGATAACTATAGCAATCACCATACATGTTAAGGTCAAGTTGATGATGGCAATGAATCTATATTGGTGTAGTTGATCAGGAATATCTCTTTGGCACATAAAGTCTTCATGAGTTGTCGCCACTTTAATCCGTTGTGTTCAGTGTAACTAAACCTGCAGGCATCCATCAGTAATACATCCACATTTTTTTCGGAGGCTCCTAAAGCATTATTTAATTACGTTGAAAATAACACTGTAGCACCCGAAAAGGGTAATTTTAGTAATAAAAAAGCTAACTAGAAACAATGTTTGTGAACAATATTTAACACGGCTTTTCTTTATCCTGAAGAAATATATATATATATGGGGACAGTATACAAAAGAAACCCTACATAAGGCATATAAATATGTTAGTATATATAATCAACACAGAGGTACCGGTAATTGAGTTTGCATTAGCAATGAGTTGGCATTGCCCTGTTTGCAAACGGTGGTGGAAGTGAGAAATTGATTTAGATTACGACTGAATGTTACGGTCAAATTTGTACAGGGAATGAGTCTGGCATTTTGGATAAAACGTAACCTGATTTGCCATTTTTTATTTATTTGCTGAATTTGAATCAGAAATTACTTTTTCGAGGTCTCATCTCACACCAGGAAGTTAGTTAAGTAAAACCAGTGGTTTGGATAGGTTAGGATTCATTCCCCATCCCTTTTTAGCTAAACAATCATTAATATGTAGCTGGTACAGCGCCGTTACGGATTGACGTCTTGAAACCAAGACTGTCGTTCCTTTCTACTTTCTGATTTCTTACTTAATTTTATTTCTCAATGAATTTCTTGTTTGTTTTCGCTTTCGACAGTCAATAGTACCTTTTGAATATCCCAATGTCTGATTCGGTAAGTATAGAGCTACGATATGGTGGGATTTTAAATAAAGTTAATTCTTCCACAGCCTACTAAGTTGACTGAGTGACCTAAAGTCTGAGGAGATAGATAGAAGAAGTCCAAAGTCTAAGGAGATAGTGGAGTACATCAGACTAAAAGCCAAATACACCATGAGGGTCAAGCAGTTACAGTCCCGCTACAACGTGAGTTTTAATTCATTTGTGGTGAGAGTGCCAACCGAACATTGTCGACCTTCCTCAAGGTGGAGTTGTGGCCGAAGTGTGTCATGTATCGGCGATTCCGAGGCAGATTACCTGACACCATATTGCGCCACACGACGCTGACAAGTGCATTTCGCATAGATTATTTCTTCAGTTTTTATATTATATGTATGTTAATCCTTAACGTGTACGTTATATGAATCATAGTTGCCTTACTTAAGTAAGTAAAAAAGACGTGGGTACGAGGATAGCCAAGCTTAAGTGGAGATGGGTGGGGTACTTGGCTAAAAGGGACGATGGAAGATGGACGAAAGCCGTTACTGAACAGTGGCCAAGAGACGCAAAAAGACCAAATAGCAGACCACTGTCCCGATGAAGCGATGATATCAAGACCGTAGTTGGGAACCACTGGACACGACTCGCAAGGGACCGGAAAGAATAGTGCAATTGAGAAGAGGTCTATAGTCAGCAGTGGGTGTAAACGGGCTAAAAAGATGATGATGACAAATATACCTTTACACCTGTAGTTGCGTTAAATGTATTGTTTAAGTGAATAAGTTTTTTTTTTTTTAATTTTTTCGTTTTTTTTTATGATTTTGTCTTGCAACTATTTACTTGCTTGTTTTGATTGTGTTTTGTCTTTTCCAACGATATCTATGTACCAGCGTAATGGATGCGACGTTCCATACGCACGCTGTTTCACTGATGTGCGGTGAAGACTCAACACTTCAATGTCATAGATTAATAAGTAACAGTGTGTTCTGACTACACAATAACAGAGGGGATAATATATAAATAAAGTAGTTACTATCGTTACCATACGGCTACATGGTCTAAAGACCTTTGCCTTTCTGCAAGGAAAAGTATATAAACTCAACCGCACTTTTTTTTTCATTTACTCAATTTGTTTTTCTTTTTAGTAATGTAATAATTATAAATAGCAAGTGAAAGGCCCCTGGGTCAAAGTAAAATGAAATGTATTGTGCAACTAACAACGACTTTGCAGGGGCTTTACGTTAATTCAACAACTATAGATAAATGTCATTGGTAAACACTCAATATTATCTGCCTGTCTAGCTCATTCAAAGTAGGTATTGATTGTCGCGTCTGTTCTCGTGGACACTACGTTACTGATACTCTTTGACACAATTCAACACTAAACACAATTCAACACTGAGCATTGAAAAGAGTTCTAGAATACGACCCTTAGAATAATAACGCATATAATGATAGTTTCATATCAAACGAACTGTCACAAGTGAGGCAAAAATCAAATTCATGTAGGCTAGTTTTAGTAGTAAGTTAATTTTCGGTTTTAGCGAATATTTATATAAAAATACAAGTTGAAACGCGTTATTTCCTTATGGAATGTGATGTTAGTATCTATTTTATGTTTGTCTGACGTATTTTTACACTCATTTACCGCACATTTCGTCATTTTTAGCTAAAATTCTGGAGCCGTTCGCGGTGCAAATTGACCTTGAGCACTGAAGGCCTGCCCGCTCGTGTAGGCCCTTTGGGAGCGTTTCAATTTGCCTCACTTAGCGTGTGCGGATTAGGTTTCTATGCGTTATTATTCTAAGATTCAACACTAAAAGACTAAAACAAATTTAACAAAACACTATCACTATTGGTAGTGTTTTGTTTGGAACATGTAGTGCTGTGAATTGTTTATAGATTGAAGTCGTCGGTTTCTTTTTGTTGTTTTTTATTCAGAAATCAGAAATCAGAAACATTTATTGTATGAATTGGTAAAATACAGGTGTTACTTACAAGTGATTAGATCTACAATTTTTACCCAAATCAGGCGTACAATGTCTTAAAATTACAATTCAATTAAAATGTATTACAACTTAAAAACCAACTCAAAATTAAAATTATAATTAAGTACAATTGTCAAATATTTGATGTCTTTATATAAAATTCGTTAAGATTGTAAAAAACTTTGTCAATTAATCATTTTTTTAAACAAGCTTTAAATTTATCACCATTTAAACATTTCATTTCCATTGGAAGTCTGTTATAAATTCTAATCGCTGTTACATAGGTTCTGAGGTCAAAGATCGTGCTGTTTATTTTAGGGAGGACAAGACGGTCCTTGTTTCTGACGTTAACGGAGTGTATATTAGATATTTTAGTAAAGAAGTTACTGTGATTACGTACAAAAAGACATATTTCCAAAATATATATTGCTGTTAAAGTCAGGGAACCCTTTTCTTTGTACAGACTTCTTAGAGAATAGTCACTTGGTTTACTATAGATTATGCGTAAGCATCGTTTTTTATTGTGAATACTTTAACCGCATTGACAGAGTTTCCCCAAAAAATTACACCGTACATTAATCACGGGTATACGTTCCCGTAATATGCGTTTTTTGCAACTTCAACCGACGCTACATCGACCAATACAGTTAAAACGTAGCAATAACTACCAAGCTTGTTATTTAGTACATCTATGTGATGTTTCCAATTTAAATTTTTATCTATAGTAATACCAAGACATTTAGTATTGTTTACCTCATCAATAACGTCATTTTCATAAGTTATGTGTAAATCTAAGTCAATTTTTTTGTAATTACCAAACTGCATATAATAGGGGTTAAAGTATGAAATTGCCGATTTGTACTGAAAATCTAAATTGTTTATTTTTTAAATTTTTAACAAATTTATTTAATCAAAATAGTTGCCATTATTATCTATACATTGCTGCCATCTAATGGGAAGGTTATTAATGCCTTTGCGATAGAACTCCGACGATCTAGACTGCACAAACTGTGTGAAAGCATTTTGTACTGCCTCCTGGGAAGAAAACTTCTTGTCACGTAGATAATTGTCCAAATCACGAAAAAAATGGTAGTCCGTTGGAGCAAGGTCTGGTGAATACGGAGGATGACGAATAGTTTCTAACTGCATGTTCCTGAAGGGTCAAAATGGTTTCTCGTGCTGTGTGAGGTCTCGCGTTGTCGTGGAGCAATAATGGTGAAGATCGATTCATGAGTTGGGGCTGTTTTACTGCTAGTTTTGTCAACATGGTTCGGAGTTCGGCACAATAGACATCTGCCGTTATTGCTTGACCAGATCGGAGAAAACTATAGTGAATAACACCATGCTGAGACCACCAAACAGTTACCATTACCTTTTTATTGGTAAGTTTTGCTTTAGGACACTGTTGTGGCATTTGACCTGGGGTCAGCCATTGCATTTTTCTTTTCCGGTTATCATAAAGAATCCACTTTTCATCACATGTTACAATTCGATCCAATATTCCTTCATTTCTGTACCGGTTCAACAAGGCAACACAAGTTTCAACACGCGTTTCTTTCTGCAGATCAGTCAAATCATGAGGCACCCATTTTTCGTATTTTTTTATTTTATTGATTTGACGCAAGTGAGTCAATATTGTGGGTAAGGTAACGTTAAACCATGCCGCTAATTCCTGGGTAGTTTGACTAGGATCGGCTTCCACTATCTCTCTTAATTCATCGTTATTATTCACCTGTGTGGGCGGTCTTCCTCGTGGCTCGTTCTTTAAGTCGAAATTTCCATCACGAAAGCGTTTAAACCAAAATCGCACGGTGCGTTCATTAGTAGACCCCTCTCCAAACGCAGCATTGATATTGCGGGCTGTTTCTGCCGCGTTAGTTCCGCGTCGGAACTCGTATTCAAAAATCACTCGAATTTTCGCAGTATCCATCTTTCTTGTCTAAATTGAATAACAAAAACAATTGAAAGTCGATATTCAAATGTTTCAAATTTAAAAAAAAAAAAATCACAGAAACCATTTGAAAAAAGTTTCATTCGAAAACCTCAAACCATGAAGATTCTATGAAAATTCAAAGAACCTATTGCAATAAAACGGCAATTTCATACTTTAACCCCTAATATTTTGTTTTAGAATTATTTATTTTTAAATTTAGTGATTTAAGCCAGGTAATAAGACCGTTCAATGTATTGTTTATGTCAAATACGGAGTCAATTTTTGTTTTTCCGTTATAAGTAAATAATATTGTGACATCATCAGCGAACATAATAGGTATACAGCATTTCGTTTATTGTGTCATTTGTGGTAGACAAATAAATGTTTTCCTTTCTTTAAACTATCATGTACGGTTGCCGTCAAGAAGATTGCTTGATATTTTTGAATAACAAAGAATTCTGTGGAACACAAGTATAAAATTAAGTAAAGTCTGCGTTTTCGCAGACTACACTTCGCACAATAGATCTAATTTCCGCACCGTGGTTCAGAATTAAGTCGCGACGGACAAAACACGCTCACTGTTAGTGATGGGCAAATGTTTGGAATATTCGAATAATTCCGTATTGTCAACATCGGTTGAAGAACCGAACTCAATAATGATGTCGATAACATCAATGAGCTTACGGGGTAGAATTTCTTTACGTAGTTTGATTTACAATTTTATATTCCATGTCGTAATAAAATTCTAAAATTGTAATTAGCGGTTATATAGCGGGCATTGTTACACAAAAATAGTGTTGTAACTCAAAATATGTGTAATTCAAGATTATGTCAGTACTGAACGTAAAATTTCATTTTCGATGCGTCAATAAAACCGTGTCTTTAAAATATTGTAAGAAACAATTAAAAGATGTATGTAACTCAAAACGACACAAACTTTATGTGAGCTAGTTCTGGTCAAAACAGTCCTTATTCAAAAATATGAATTTTTTCCCCTTTTATTTTTTAATATAATTGGCCAGTAGGAAATTGTTTAGATGTCTGTAATAAACTTTAACATATAAGTAAATTTTATGATAACGATCTTTTACGGGAAGTGAGTAATTCGTTTTTCAACGGTTCTGAAAAAATACACTTTTTGAGTTAATACACACATATTAACAGTGCGATGCATGCAATTATTGCAAACTATGCCATGCGATGTATGTAATTATCCAGTGACGGTACGATCAAGTCGTGGGCCTGGTGGCAAGCGATACGCCTGTCCATAACAGTTGCAATGCTACTCAAAACTTTAATTTGCAAAGATCTTAGGGGCACTACCACTGCGCCTGACACCCTGAGACAGGTTGACAAGTCCCATGTGCCAGTAATTTCGCCTACAACCCCCTATGGTTATTTTATATCTTATTTAGTTTCAGTTTTATTGTTAAGCAAAATCCACGCAATTGTCATTTTTCAGCGTAATTTGTGCATGTGATTTACTGTCTATATCTAGCTACATTACAGGCCTTTTAAAAAGAAAATTAGGTTAAAATACTTTCATTTTCATTGTGTTCTAATTGGAACTCTTTTTAAAAAAAAAAAACGACCTCAATTGTTCGTGGAAGTACATCCATTTGCCAAGTTTTGAATCGACTTCAAAACAAGGAGGAGGTCCTCAATTCGACTATATTTTTTTTTGTATGTTACACGATTTCTTTCTTTTGACTTTCGAATTTTCGAATTTGTGAACCGACTTTAATGAATATTTTTTGTTGGTAAAAGGGTACCTCAGTATTGGTCTCATTTAAATTAAAAAAAATATTCCACCTCTAAGGGTGGCAAACTAGGGATGAATCCGGTTTCATGCACTTTCTATAAACCAATTTCAAGAAAACTTACCAAACGGATGTAATTCGAATAAAAAAGCCGATAAGCTAACTTTTGATGTCGGTTTTTTCTAATAAAAAAGTAGTTATATGTGAAAGCAGTGCTGAATAGTTATTCGACAATTTATTCGAACCTACCTCCCTCCATAAATCATCTATGCTTTCAAAAGCAGTGAGCTGACATAGAACTGAATAATTCATTTTTGAACGTAGGCTTACGGTGGGACGTAGCGGCGAAATTAAAACGCCGTTATTACTTTTTTCTGCATTTAGTCTGCGTACGTTCCACTGGGTACAAAATGTGCTTTAATATCGTTATACATAACTGGCCTAAAATGCTGCCTTAATGGCTTAATAAGTTCCGTAAATTCTGTATAGAACAAATTCGTACCCTTAGGCCGGTTTCACAGTTGTGCATGCGTATGGTCCGTGCGGACTGTCCGCTTGCGGGCCATCCGTATGCGAGGATCCGCAGCAAATTTAAATACCAGTTGACATGTTAAATAAAACAAATAATAAATATGAGTCAACATCACATACCTTGCTTTGATCCCAAAGGAAGTAACTAAAGCACTTGTGTTATACAAAACGGAAACAACGATGGTACCACAAACACAGAGGTAAGACAACATTGCAAAGTTGTTTTTCTACATTGATCCGGCCGCGGATCAATGTAGAAAAACAACTTTGCGTGAAAACCGGTGAGCAAGCCACTCGACCACAGAGGTCGTTAAAAAAAATTAAAAATAAATAAAATTAAAATTAAATAAACTAACATGCACAATAATAGCCGAAAAATCTAGCCAGCTCTATAAGCAGGGCAAAGCCTCAGCGTTGGTTTTCGTATCTTGTAATCAGTACTGCCTGGCGTTCAAAGTTCCATACTAAGACGTCCACAAACAGAGGACATTTTAAACCCAATCGGATCCAGGAGAATCCTTCAGTTCTTTAATGCTGCTGGCCTTGGCTACGAATTGTTATTAATGGTGATCACAATAGATCAGCCAATGGTCGCAGTGAAGAAGAGATGAATCGAGCCACTCGAATAATAATAAGATTGGTGTAGTCATAGCATCGAGTATATAACCAGAAATAGAGACGAAATGTCATGTAATTTGTTTGAAAACTATTATGCCAAATCGTTACAGTGCCAACTGCGTTTCGAATGGCCAGCCGGAATTCGAAACAATTGACGGGTGTCGTCAATTGTTTTACTTCAAATCAACCAGTTCAATTTGAGCCTTGATATAATGGACGAAAATTGCAAAATGCTGCCGTCCACTAACTTAAACGAGGCTAAGTGACAAGTAATGAAATATCCATTTTGAATAGGAAAAAATAGAGCACAAAATTTTCTCTTTTAAAAACAGTTAATATTAGTTAATGTGTTCGACTTATCGGAACTTACCCTAACAATGCATACCTGAAATATCATTAAATAATTTCAATATTCTAAAACTGGGTTATGGTTTTTTAAAATTATTTTGTCAATTAGCCGCGTTTTAGTTAACAGACTAGATTTAGATCTAGGTTAGATATTTTTGAAATATATGGAGACGGACACAGGTCAGTTATTGGCGGTGTATTATTTCAGCTTTTTAATTAGTGATTTCAGCGCAAACGAGAGTTGATATTCAAAAGTGATTTATGGCCCATTTACCTAATGAATTGTCAGGGGTTTATTATTTCGTCTCTATTTCTGGTTATATATTCGTTGAGTCATAGTTTGAAAAATTTAAGCCAGAAGTTTAAAAAAAAATTTTGACTTAAATCCCCCGTCTCCGACACAAGAACTTAAACTCTATTAATATAAGAATAAGGTATTGTCACGCGGGCCTCACGTAATTAAATCCAAGGCTCCGTCCATATGAATTTTATTGTAGAAATAAATAGATAGTACAGGAAGGGAAAAGAACAGGTAAAGGCGTAAAGGCTGTAACAAAACAATGATATAAAACACCCCTACTTAAATGTAGGTTATGATAAAAAAGAAACTTACCCCAAAAGAGTCTGTAATTTCTAGAAATATTATGCTTTATAAGCTGTTCGGTTACATGTTTTAACTGGTCAGAATATCATGTCAAGTCGAGCGCATGTGCTCTCTTCGGAAATTGAGTAGCGAGTAACGATGGAATGAAGAAAAGTAAGTGACGTAGAAGAAAAAGAATTTAAGAACGATTCAAAATTTCAAAGTAGTGGGCCAGGAGCCAAGTAAAGAAGTCGCAGTATACATATTTGATTTTCCATTTACTTTGTTAGAGCTATATTTATGCAAAAAATTAACTAACATTGAGCAAATTCTGTTATATTTCTTCTTTGTCTCGCAATTTTCGCTCTCACACTTTGTTTGGATGAATTATGTTGGACGTTAGGGAAATGTCATCTAATTTTGTCTGTTCATTGTGCGAAGTTTCATTAAAATTTGCACGAAAATACTTTTGCATACGAAAAATTTGCCAGGATGTAATTTAAAGCATCGTTTTGTAACGTTGTCGGTAGGTATGCACCAAGAAAACAGGCAACACTACACAATTTAAGCAGTTTATTGATTGTCACTTGAGGCAAGCATAAACTAAAGCACATGTACCTATATATAGTAAGTACCTTTTTAACTGAGTTAAAAAGTAGGAGATTCTCAATTTGACTGTATTTTTTATGTGTATGTTACGCAATTACTCCGGTGTACATTTGCGAATTGATTTTGATGTTTCTTTTTTTTTTGAAAGAGTATTAGTCTCAGTATTGATCCTAACTTGTAAAGAGAATATTCCACCTCCAAGGGTGACTAACTAGGGGATGTATCTGGTTTCACGCACTTTCGGGTAACCAATTTCAAATAAAACTTGGCAAATAGATTTGAGAACCTTTGAGGACGGTTTTTTATATTAAAAAATTATGTAGTAGTAGAGCTTGTAAAAGAATTTGTCCAGAGAATAACCATACCAATTTCTACCGTCAAGCGGTATTGTAAGCGCTATTTTATGATACCAAAAGGACGTACAAGTCGTACGCCTGGTGGTTAGCGACACGTCTGTACCTGACAGTTCCAGCGCCACTCACTTTAAATTACAAATATCTGAGAGGTACTCCCACTGCACCCGCTACCCAGAGACATAAGTTGACAAATCATAACTGGAACGAATTCATGCTCCCATTACCGCTTGGCGGCAGAAATAAGTAAGGTGGCAGAACTTCCCTGGACGAACTATTTTACAAGGGGCTCTACCGCTACTACAAAACATCTGTGCTAAGACTTTTGATTAAGCACAAAATGACGGTAGGTATAATCATAAGCAAAGTGGCGACACGGTTTCACTTACAAGATCGTTTGATCGACTGGCTACCGGTGCGTAGTAATTGTATGACGCCTTCTGAGTACCTATTTGGGTTGCATAACATTATTAATGCAATGTTTAGTTCGGTTAGTAAATAATTTTAAGTTTTCTTTCAGGCGCAGTTCGCGGTCTGCTATAGTTTGATAAAACCAAACTGCGTTACCTTTTGGTTTTGCAAAGACACGACGCAAAGTAAATTCCGTTGTACCTGAACGAAAAACAAATATAAGAATAAAATTTCGAGAGGCTCACTTGTCTAGGCAATGAACAGAACTACCGCAAGTGCCTGGCTAAGTATGATCCAGCCGCTCCCACAACTACTGCTTCCCTATATTTACAATACTGTCGAAATATTTCTAGGTTGCTAAAATGGTGAAAAGGTTTGTGCGCAGATTAGATGTCTGGTAGTCCGACTATAAATGGGATTGCCTATTACATTAGAGGAGAGGCGTTATAGTACGTATAGTTAGGTGGGACAAGAGGAACATACTTTATTTTGAGCCAAATGTTTTCAGCTCTTGGAATAATAACGTTTAAGTTAAGTTGCCTAAGTTTAAACATTCTGTCAAGTCAAGTCCCTGACATCTTAAAACTTAAGCTCTTTGTTTTGGAATGCTCAATTATTGAATGTTATAATGTATATAGTGTTGGTGAACGAAATAAATAAATAAGAATTTTGAATTACACTGAACTTGCCTTTGTTTATCAGTTTTACGTATTTTAACAATCATTACGCTAAATTCAATACTTAAGTGCAACTTGTGCTAACGTCCTTTTCCCCCCCAAAAGATGAAGAGAGGAACAGTCATCATATTTATTATAAAAGTAATGTGTACCTCGCATTCTCAAGATTTCATATCTGTCAAATTAATTTTTTCCGCCTTTTGGATTTAACGCATCGTAGCGACATCTCTTTAAAATTTTTTGAACTAATTTGTTTATCTGTTTTATCGACTGATAGACTATAGTGCTAAAGTCTTTAGGTAAGAAGTTAAAGCTTCAAGTCCCTCTTCCGCTGGTGTTCCTCTTATCCCACCTAAACTATACATGGTTAAGATCTAATGTAAGATCGAATCGCTAGGATTTGACATTAAGTTTTTTTTTATAATACCAAGTGACGGGACGAACAAGTCGTGTGCCTGATGGTAAACTACACGCATGTCCAGGACAGTTGCAGTGCCACTCAGAAGTTTAAATTGCAAAGATCTGAGTGGTACTGCCACTGCGCCCGTCACCCTGTGACATAAGTTGACAAGTCCCATGTGCCTGTAATTTTACACCTTTACCCTTCCAAACCAGAACACAGTATTGCTCGCATTTCTGCTTGACAGGCAAGGTGGCAGTACTTCACTGAACGTACTCTTTCACAAGGAATTTTACTACTCTAAAAGCTGAAGCTGTTGAAATAAAAAAAAACACCGTAATGTCAAGGTTCACGGACGGTTCAAGGCTCCGTCGCGGGGCGCGAGACGCGGAATCACGCGCGCGGTGGCGAAGACGCAGATCTGCGTTTTTCGCGCAGTTTAATCTGCGCGGGGGCAGCGGTCTAGCGCTTCGCAGTTGATCGTTGTAGTGATTGTATATGTAGCCGAGATTCTTCTTTGACAAGAATGGTTAATAATACAGAACTCATTCAGGACGCTGCAGTTATACTGTCTATTTGGTTTTTGTTTACTCAAATAAAAAGACACCGAAGATATTGGATACATCCCTTTTTACGAACTAGATCGATAAATGGATAATTGCAACTTCATTACAAAGATTTAAGAAAATATGAAGATAAATTTGGTCGATTTTTCAATAGTAAATATAAATTTGTCGACATCGAGATCTATTCTAGAAAACTAAACATGCCATTAAGCTTAAAAATCTGCGCGGTAGTGCGGAGCGCAGTAAGCCATACCCTGCGGTTCGCCGCGCTCCCGCGGAGAAGCGTTGTCAGTGTGTTCGACGGCGCGTGTTTTCCATACAAACTGAGGTACTTCAGTACAACGCTAAAAAACGCAGCTCCGTGCTCTGTCGCGGGGCGTGGTGCGGTGTGATAATCGCGTAAAAGGTTTAATTGGACGTAGGTAAATAAAAAGGATCCAATGCACACTTTGCTTAACTACGTCCAATTGTCGTGGGATACTGTCATCTGCAACATCAAAACGCCGGATATCGTAAGTGTTTGCGTCGGTCTAATGACAACCCTAATGTACAAATAAATAATAAAGCCAAGTGCGAGTAGTTAGAAAAACTCTCACGACTAGAATATGTTGACACCCGCCTCTTCAGTCCTTTCGAGACCTTCGATGTTCCAATACGGTCGAAACGTCGAGTTAAATATAATATCTTTGTATACACGTTTAAGTCCGGAATTTAAAATCAAATAACGATCCCATGTGTCTATAATAATTTCACCATACCCTTCAAAATCGGAACGTAATGTGGCGTAGCCTTAGAGAAGTGAGAATGCAGAGGCTCGGTCCACAAGATTTAGAGTAAGAGATGACAACAGAGGAGAAAGAATAACTATATAATTTTAACAGGAATCTACGTGAAGCTTTACAATATGGAAATGAAGATGATTTGTGATTTATGGGCACGTTTTCAAGATGTTTCATGAATTTTGATAAGAGTAATGATGAATAGACCAAACGTAAGAATGGTGAAGGAAAAGAGAATTTGAGAATGATTCAAAATTTGGAAAATAAGTGATTTTTTTTCGACCCTATGGGACTTGAATCCACGACCGTACTGCACCGTAGTATTGCTCTGACCAACTGAGCTACGAGTCAAGTATCGAGTTGCCGAAATTCTCCCATGTGTTAAAAATCTTTGTACTGGATGGAGTGAGAGATTTTGAAGAACCTGAGATTTTTTGAACCTTAGGTTTTAGCAGGCTGCGGTGAAGAAAATTCTAACACGGATTTAGACCCGACATGGTCCCGACCCGACTCGCGCCCGACCCTCACACGCTCTCTGTGTGTTTTCACGCTTTAACAAAATTTAAATTATTACTACTACTACTAAATTATTATTACTAATTTTGAAATTAGGTCGACGTGGCGCACTGACAATAGTGTACACACGCTAATGTATTTATATGTGATACTGTATATAATTTGTGAAACCGCATTCAATATTTCGTATCATCATATTTGAACAATACGAACTTCACAAAGTTTCAGTTAATTTATTCGGAACACGGCGGCCATGTTCTGACCCCATTTTGGAGTTGCACTCAAATATCTGCGGTATTTTATTGCGGAACTCGTGTTTTATTATACGCCGGCAAAAAACTCCTTTTTTCGTGATTATTTGCAGTTTCGCTTAATACATTGCCGGTCCACCGTACATGCTTCAAAAACACCACCGTGATGTTCGCCGGTTTTATCGTCTTTTTATTTCCAACTTGGAAGTCTGACAAATCGTATACAAGACCTCGATGTTCAGAGAAAATGTTCGCCATTTAATTTCTTTGCGCTATGCAGTCTAGACCATTCAGCAGCAGTAGAACTCTTTTAGTTTGTGAAATCACAGGCACATACGACTTGTCAACTTAGGTCTCAGAGTGTCAGTGCCCCTCAGATCTTTACGATGTAAGGCTGTGAGTGGTACTGATGAATAAAAACTGGCAACCCTGCAAATGTTTTATTTCGTCCTTAAAAAGGGCAAACCACAGTCCAAATGATTCTCGCAAGGTTCCGTCTGGATAGACAAACTTATTCTATTGCTGAAGTAGCTGCTAGCCATAAAGCAACTGGAGACCAACGAGGTGAACTAAAAGCTCCTTTGCGAAGAGTCTCGCCTTTGATCCCCAGAGTCCCGATTCTCTGCCACGTATTTTCAGAGTTGCAACTAGTATTTTTATCGTTAAGTACATCGTTCGCTGTTCTCAAAACATGTATATTGGCTATAAACAATTGTCTTCCGGATCTAAAATGGCGTGTTTCTGCCGCCAAGCAGTAATGATAGCACTACTGCGTTCCGGTTAAAAAGGGTAAGGGTGCTGGTGAAATTACAGGCACGCATGCATGGGACTTGTCATGTTTATGTCTTAGAGTGATGGGTGCAGTGGCAGTGCCCCTGAGATCTTTGCGATGGCACTATAATGTTATGGACAGGCGTGTAGCTTATTTGACTTGACTTGTTCGTACCGTCACTTGATATTATAAAAAAAGACTATATCCAGAGAAAAGCTGCCACATTTCCTATTTCTGCCAAAAAACGGTAATTTGAGCATTACAGTGTTCCGGTTTAGAAGAGTAAGGGTGTTGACGAAATTACAGGTACATGGGACTTGTCAACTTATGTCTCAGGGTGAGTTAAAGTTTTATGCGGTACTGTAACTGCTATGTACAAGCGTGTCGCTTACCATCAGGCGCACGATTTATTTGTCCCATCACTAGATATCAATAAAAAAAATTTCAGTCTGCAAAAGTAATCATGCCTGTAAATAAAATAAATTTACAATGTGTATCTTCCGTAAAATCAAAATATTTTTCTTTCTACCCTATCCGCTTGCACTTTGTGTTTAATTTTGCACACGCTGGCACGTCTATTAGCTTTATCTCAACCGGTCTTTGGTTGGAGCGAGTTTATAAATGGAGCTGTAGACCGGGAACGTGTTAATTGCTCCGGTTTAAATAACCAAAGATTTGAATCATTGTTGAGCTTGTCGTTTACAAATTGTACTATCGAAAGATTACGATAATTATGTTTTAATTATCTACTTATGTGGATAATGCCTGCATAATTATTAAAAATAAATAATAATATTCATATATCGAGTCAAGACAGTCATGGTATGTTAAGATTACGTGACATTATTATACGAGGAACATGTTAAGATAAAGTTGAACATTAGCGATCGTGCCATTTCTTTTTGTTTTTTATTTAATGTCAAGTAACGGGACGAACAAGTCATGTGCCTGATTGTAAGCTCAGAGCTTTAAATCGCAAAGATCTGAGGTGCTCTGCCACCGCGTCAGTCATCCCGAAACACAAGTCGACAAGTCCCATGCGCCTGTAATTTCACCAGCACTCTTATCCTTCAAATCCGGAACGCAGTAATGCTCCCATTACTGCTTGGCGACAGAAAGGTGGCAGTACTTCCTTGGACGAACTAAATTTAAATAAAACTGTATGACGGACGCTACGTCTTCCACTGAATTTAATTTACAAATCTTATAATGATAAATGAATGATAATAAATAAATAAATAAACGCACACTCTCCTAGTGCGGGCACTAGGGAAATTCTTTATCGGGACACACGCATAGACAACCATAAACTACATCCGAACTCATGGGAGAAATAAATGTAGACTGTGCCGATATTTCTCCCGGCCCGGGAATCGAACCTGGGACCTCTGCTTGACAGCATGACAACCGTTCGGTTACGGAGGCAGTTTTGTATATATGCATATAAGAAACAAATATTAGACAACATCACACAAGTTGTTCTGATCCCAAAGTAAGTTACTAAACCACTTGTGATGTGGAAATCGGAAACAACAACGATACCACAAATATTCAAATCCGAGACAATATGTTATGTGTATTTTAAATGAAATATGCTGTTGATTTTCTTTAATAAATAAAATGAAAAATAACCAGCTAAACTTAATTACAATCAGAATACGTAATATGGTTGTTCTTTAAAAATATATATGCCATAAATATCACGGGAGCGCGTAAACAGAAACCAAAATTCGTAGAATGTACTATATTAGTGAGTGAATTGTGTTCCGGTTTGTAGGGGTGCTGGTGAAATTACAGGCACATAGGACTTGTCTACTTATGTCAGACGGTAACGTGCGCAGTGGCAGAACCCATCAGATTTTTTTTTCTTTCTTTCCTTTCTTTTTTCTTTTTTCAGTGTTGTGTCATTTGTGGTGTGCAAATAAATGTATTTTCTTTCTTCTTTCTTTCTTTCTTTCTTAGATCTTTGTGATTTAAAGCTCTGAGTGGCACTGCAACTGTTATGGACAAGCGCATGATTTTTCGTCCCTCCACAGGGTATCATAAAAAAATGAACTTGAGGTGACAGCAGATTAGATTATTACTGCAAAACTACATTGTTATAACTGTAGTGTCCTCTTACAAAAGATTACAAAAGCTTTTTTGTTGCGAATTCCTTTTTTACTTTTTTGTCACACCAGAAGGTCTTGTTTGCGCCACTGAACAAAGGCGACTGAAGGTTTTTTACCCGTATAATAAGGTAATTAACGGGTCGATGTGCATCCAGGTGGAAGCAGGCTTCGCCTCAGTGTTCCAGGCGAATGTTATATGTATCGAGTTCTTAGGTTGTCGCGATTGTTACCCATAGGAAATGAAACTATTTTTCCGGATTTAAATCGCGTGTATCGACACCAGAAGTATCAATTGATAAGGGACAAAACATGGTTTTTCAGGAGAGCCAAAAAACGGTTTTATTGTTTTAAATTTTCTATACTCTTTTGTCTGCTCGAATTTTGATTGTATCTAAGGCAAAGTTTCTTAGAATTTCCTCTTCGTTCATCCTATAAACAAAAGATTTAAGAATGCCCAGTGGTTTAAAATATAGCATGTCCTTTACATTAAAGAAAGATGTTTAGTTGTGCCTTACGTTACTAAAATTTTATGTGTAAACCGTCGAGCATAGTGTAAGCATGAAGAAAAATAGAAAATTACACCTAATTCTATTGTAAAAGATCTTTTGCACGGCTCGGTGGCCTAAAACACTCACGAGTCTAAAAAAGGAATCGAGTCTAAAAAGAACTCCAGTCGTAAACTTAAGTCGAGTTTTGTACAAAATTCGAGTTCGAAAACTCCACTCCAGTCTACAAAGTCTCGAGTACGACAAGCAGGGTACAATTTGAAAAAAAAAAAGAATATATAAATACTTAATTACACCACCTTAATTTTACTAGAGTTTAACACACCACATCACAACACCGCTCAGTAGATACTTACCAGACTCGAGCTCGACTCGTTACATGGGGTCTACTCTGGATCTCCGTCCGAAACAATTACTGCCAAATAAGCAATACTTGACCAAATGAAAAGACGCGTGTTGCGAATGAAGTTTCATACTTGACACTTGTCTTTTAATTATGTCGAATATTACTTATTAGACAGTAATTGTTTCGGACGGATGTCCTACGGAGATCGAGAGTAGACCCCCATAAACAGAATCGAACACAAACGCGACATGTTGCATAAATAGACACGAGCACTAACATCGAACTATTCGGAAACTAGATTCGATTCGACTCGACTCATAAAGACTTATGAGTCGAGTCCTAAAATGTAGACTCCCGGACTCGAGTTCTTTACAACACTATACTGAGGTCGTCGTGGCTCTTGTGTTGCAGTGCTCTTCGTGGACGTGAAGTAATACCAAGTTGATAAGAAATATTACTATATTTTGCGTAACTGATCACACGTTCCTCAACAATGTAGTACAATCACTTTATCTAAGTAATTTACTCATCTAGCCTTTTCGGACTCTTGCACACCACTCGACTGAGCACCGGGCGATTCCGCCACCCCTCCACTCAACCCTACTTTTTAGTAGCAGGGTGGGATGTGGCGGAAACGGCCGCCGATTGGCTGATGAGAAAATTAAGTAAAAATGAATACTCTTTGTATTCAAATACTTAAAATTATAAGTCTGAGCAATTATTTCAACAATCTACAATAAAACATATTTGGTTGTAAACCTTTCCTTCGAAATAAACTGATATTGCAATTTAATATTTTACAATTGTGAATAGCGCCATCTATTTGCCACCAATTTTCTTTACAACACAATGCCATCTAGTGGTCACATACGATACTATTTACTATGTGCTAGGAATCAGTTATTACATTAACTTGCTATGTATGAATACATATTCCATCAATCTACAATAAAACTATTCTACACTTGGTACTCGTAGACGGTTACTAAGCGTGGAATGTTTTCGAGTAGTTATCTGTTAACTTTCAAGATTAGTAAATAGCTGGGGCCGTCAAGGTCCGTGAGGACTTTTCTGAGTGAACAGGGAATAGAAGAGCTAAGAAAGAGTTCCTTATTCCATAAAAATGGTAACCTATCATATTTTTTTTTCCTGAACGTTTTTTCGAATTTTCATTACACCGAAAACCGAATTATAACGAACCCGTTGTTCTTTCAGGATATGTTGGATGTTTATCGGAAAGACACGATTAAGTTCGGTTAGGTTAGGTCAAGTTATGTTTAAAAGAAAAAAACATTTTCCTCTCAAAATTACTTTCGAGGTTATGAAAATTCGAGCAAACATTATTTCTGGACTCATTTTCCGTGAAACATTTTTAAAATTTACGTACAGGTAAAAGTTTATTACAGACATTTAAATAATATCCAAACATATTTAAAAATAAAAGTGATAAAATATTTTCATATTTTTGAGTAAGGACTATTATGTCCAGAAGTAGCTAACAAAAAGTTTGTCTCATTTTGAGTTAAGTGGATATGCTTTATTAGTTTTTCTCAATATTCTAAGACGGTTAATTTGACGTTTAACCGCTCACGCGATGCGCTCCTCCTACCGCAAAATGGCGACTATTTGGTTTCGCAAATTAAAAAAGCATTCAGTTTAAATACAAATTTTTATAAATAAAAATTATTAATCTGCATTGCTAAATAAATACCCTCCGTACTACCAACAAAAATATATCAAATAAAATGCAGTAATATACCGCAAATCCTGCACTTAAAAAGCACTAATGAAATTTTTGGTGTACTTGGATAAATATGATAATATTCCGTTTGAGTGGTTCTAACGTTTACCATGAAATACTCCTTAAAGTATAGTTTATAAACATTTATATTCATGGTAAACTTAAAAAACGCTACTTACGGTATGTTTTCAATAAATAAACACCGAAATCACCAGCCCAAACAATACACACACGATTGTCTTGACGAATTTTTGAAGTTGTTTATTTTTTTTAAATGACAGACCCAGGCATTAAAAACTTTATGGTTAGCTAGAGTAGTTACCGAAATAGCAATTAATATTAGTTCTTTTACCAGTTATAACTTCGATATCCGATAAATCGGTATAAAATCATCACCGGTACCTCTAGGTGTGGTATGCGTCTACGGCTGCATGTATCGCGTGAGCGGATAGAAATTGAAATTCTAAGTTCAGCAATTGATTTTCGCATATTTTGAGTTACTACACTATAGCGGTGTGATATATCATGACGTTCTAGTTTAGATGTGACACGCGTATCATTTCGCATCTGTTTCTATATCTATCTGATATACCGAAATGATGTTAACTTCATTATGAACCCTTAAATGTTGCACTACTTGACATGGGTCGCTTTTAAGGATAAAGTTTCGGGCACTAGTCCACGAATCTGGATCAATTCCCGTCGGGGACTTCACACATGTACCATGAGTCATATGAGCCAATTTTCTTTTTCTCTTTATCAAGTATTAAAACAAGTCGTGCGCCTGGTGGTAAGCCATACGCCTGTCCATTACAGTTGCAGTACCACTCAAAGTTTTAAATCGCTAATATTTGACATAAAGTTGACAAGTCTCATGTGCCTGCAATTTCACCAGTAAAAGTCAAAACCCAAAACGCAGTAATACTCACATTACTGCTTTGCGGCAGAAATAAGTGGTAGTACTTCTCTGGACGAACTCTTTCACAAGGAACTCTTTTGCTACTTTATTGTTTTTTTTGTAATTCCGTTTATTTCTGAGCATTGTGTTCGATGTTTTAAGTAGCTTTCTATCCAATCACGTATTTCATTTCGGAAGTATATTAAATGAGTAAATTTCATCGAAAAAACGAAGGCTGATGGTACCGATGATCCACATTCTCAGGGAGGTATGTCTTTAAATTTGAAATAACATATTTTTGTTTTCAAACATATACAGAAAAATTCGTGAGATTCGCTGGTTCGTTCCGTGGCTTAGTTGGTATAGCGTCTGGCACGGTATGCTAGAAGACGTCGGTTCGAATCCGGCCAGATCGAAGGAATTTTTTCTGGATGTTCAGTCTTTGTATTATAACAAACTAGTGGAGTAATTTCACATAAAAATAATTGAATATCAATTTAATAAAAATTTAAATACATAGATAGTGATTAGTTTACTTGACAGATATAATTCTCAAGAAATTTTATGCTATAGTATGCTTCATAAAAAAACTTATTATAATTGTTATTAAAATAAAAAATTTAACTACAATTTCAAAATTTTTTCTATGTCTCCAGTATAAAACACCAAAAATCCGTTAATTAATGGACACTTAGCAATAACAAACGTGTTGCTATTGTAGAAAATTTCGGTCAAAATCAAAACTAAAAATTAATTTAAATAATCTCAGTACAGAGTAATAAGAAAACCGACTTCAAAAGTTCGTGGAAGTACATCTATTTGCCAAGTTTTATTGAAATCGGTTACCGGAAAGTGCACGAAACCGGATTCATCAGTTAGTTTGCCACCCTTAGAGGTGGAATATTTTCTTCAAATGTTAATTACCAATACTGAAATATCCTCTTTCCAGCAAAAAATAATCATCAAAATCGATTCACAAATCGACTTAAGAATAAGAATAAGATTTTATATATTTGGATCGTGACAACCTGAAAGATCTAAAAGGATTTTTTTGGTATGGAGTGTTGGACCTCAAGTCTAGAATATACTCAAAACTGTAGTCCTTTGATATGTGGCTATATAGACGCATTCTTTGGCATGTTTTGGGTCAACAAGGGCCACCAATGTTGAGATGTGTAATCAGTCAGATCTAATTTAGATAGCCAACAACGCGCGCTTATTTCAATTACTTGTATGTACTATCCTATCAACATACACGTAAAACAAAGATCGTATGATTTTAGACGGAGATTAAAATTAACGAAAGGACTAGCCCACGCTTTGAATATACATTACTCATTAATGTAATGTAAGTGAAGTGGGCGATTTGGACTATTGAAAAAATATATAAAGGTAGTGAGGAACAGAATACTGCCCTCGGAACGACAAAGGGCACAACACAATTTTTGTCAAATTTGAGTTACATACATATTCGGGATCAGCAATTAAATCTGTCATTTTTTGTGTAAATATAATATCTTAATAGTAGTTGAATATACAGCAAGCTCAAAGGACATTACTGGCTTCTATAATAATTTTTTTTTTCTATAAAGAGACATATTTGACGTTTATTAGTAATCTACGGAAAGGTTATTATTGTAGTTCAATTACAAGATAATAAGATAACACAGAAAGCCCAATTGAATACAATTATTAGTTAGTTCTAGTCATGAATTATGTCTTTAATATGCAGTTATAATATTTTTTATTACTTTTACTATGTTAAAAGAGAAAATTAAGGTATTTCTACAAACGGCTGATATAAATACAATAAAAATTTCCATATAAAACATGTGGTATATATTTACAACATTACTAAACTACTTAATATCAAATGCATATTTATCTTGACAATTTACTTATTTGTACATACACAACAAATTTCAGAACCAAGTTCACTTGCCCTTATATGTATAATAAATAATAAAAAAAATAAAAATATTTTATTGCTTCACTGCACATGGCATAATTCAGGGGCTGATGTTTCCTTTTAAGCTTGACAGGGCCTGTGTTAGGAAACATCGCTCTTCTTTACAATTAATAATTAAACATTGCTCTTAAGCTGGTGTTATAATATGTATATATATGTTATCATATCTATAATTTACTAATACATTAACCTTAATAAACTAAGACAAAATTAACCTATGTGTTACTTTGTGTGAGTGCATGTCCGTGTACATATGCATGAAGTGTGTGTAAATGAGTGTTTGTGTATGTGTGTGTGTAAATGTGTGTGTGTGTGTGTGTGTGCGTGTGTGTGTGTGTGTGAGTGCACATATTTTTGTTCAATTTTGATTTCATTTAATTACAATATTATATCAACTAATACCTCGTACTAATACTTTAATGTTTACTTATTTATTTATATATTTATTTATTTATTACTCGTAACTTTCTTTTTCTCTTTTGACTTGATGGTTACCGGATTGTTGGGATGTAAACATTAGGTCATATATGGAGGATATAATTATAATTTTATATTATATTTGCAACAATAACTTGCATTATTATTTATATTGCTTACTTACATTACTTGCATTACTTACAACTACTTACATTAATTGCTTTACATTTTTATTTCATACATAATAGTTTTAGAGTTAAGTATATGTATTTGCGTGTTATGCACTGCGGTGGCATGGCTTACTGGGTTGCTATCGCTCACCATAGCAGAAAATGAGCTCAGTTTTACTTTTCACGGTCTACCGTATTTATGCTGGGTAAGGTTCATTTTAGCATAACCTGTAGCCATACATAAAATTTTGTTAATTCTTACGGTGTTTGTTTATTTAATTCTCTCACAATATCTGTTTTTGTCACAGTATGCGTTTTATACAAATTAATAATGTATGTTCTATGTGATTTTGTGTTATACTTTGTGAAGTGATTGGAAATGTTTTAATTCTGTTTGTATTTGTGCCAAATACACGTGTTATCTATCTATCTATCTACATTAAATCCGCCACTTATACATGATCACATTGTGATATATAAATTAATATTTAGAGTACAAGAAGTTATAAATAAACCAAGTGCCCTTTATGATTAAAGCCAATAGGGCTTTTTTTAAACGAAGAGTCATTACGGGAAATTGAACTTTGCTCTACAAAGATCAAGTTTCAAACTCCTTTTAATTAGGTTTTCCTTGTGATTCTCTTAAAATTAGAATTTACTGAGTCACATGATCTTTTGATTAAGACGTGAAAATGTCTTTATCCCATTACTTTGAAGTCAAAAGGGAATTTTACCGGTATCCATGTTTGTGTGTTTATGTCCTCCTACAACCTAACCTATATTGATAAATGAGGTGTCGATAAAATTTTATTATTATGGGGCGTAGGTGGATGCCATACGCCATAATTTACCTAAACGTACAAATTTTTCTGGTCATTACACAAATGACGCTACCGGTGTTACCTTGTCTATATAATACCATTTTATTTGTTACAACTTGCTTAACGACTTTAAGAACGTGACGGTATGTAAGATTAAAATACAATGGGTAGTTTGTTTACAAGAGATGGAAAGTTTGATGGGGACATTGAAAGCAGGGTACGAAAGGGAAACGCAGTAAATGGAGCCATAATGAGGAGCAACATCTTATCCAAAAAAGCACACATGTCCATACAAAATGCTATGTTGGTTGGTAGACTGACGTTTGGTAATGAGAGTTGGGTATGGCAGGAGAAGCATGAAAGTAGAATGAATGCAGTAGAGATGAATTCTTTGAAGAAAAATTATGGAATAAAGTTTAGTTATAGAGTGAAGAATACAATAATACGTGAAAGATGTGGCTAGAAAGAGGATGTAGTGACTAGAATTGAGAAAGGATCCATATGCTCTACATGCCCAAACCACCTCAAATGTTGTTGTAGAGCATATGGATGTAAGAAGAATTATCAAACAGATTTATTACCAATATTGACCAAATCAGTGATGTCCTCAAAAAGGTATCCGAAGTGACAAGAATAAAAGAAGTTGTATGAAAAGGGTAAGTTGGTGTATGTGAGGATCGACAGGAGTGCCAGGATAGAGTAAACTGTCATTCTGTGGTCTCTGCCTACCCCACCTGTGGGACCAGGGCGTGATGTTTATGTGTGTACAATTTGCTTTAGGGTTCCTCGTGCCCAGCCGCGTGCCTGATGTACAGCCAACAGTACATCAAGCTATACACTTTTGTTTGAATATCGCCTCCGGTGCAATGGAATAGTATCCGTCAATGTGTAGCTTGATGTGCTGCTGTCTGTACTTTTCTTTTCCTTTACGGACTTCAAACCAAAGAGGAGGTTCTCAATTCGTCTGTATGTTTCTTTTGCTGTCGCCAAAACGCACACAAACAAATGATAAACACTACGAAATCCTGATAATGATTCGTCATAGTTTCTAATTTAAAAAATGTAACAAATTCTGGATTGTTAATGTCAACGTCAAGTCAAGTCAAATAATCATTTATTCCATTGGTAAGATTTTTACACTTGAAAACATCATTTTTAAAGCTACTGCTTGTTCACTACGCTGACCTCCCTGAGCAGAACGAACAAGAAACTCTAGGGATTGCTCTTTTCAAATCTAAACTTAAATGCTATAGAATCCATTTTGAATCATATCTGTGTGGAATCTAGACTCACGTTGCCTTTCCATACATCTTTATCTAACACGTAATCTACAATTTTGTAATATGACTTTTCAATTAAAATACTTATATGTGCAAGTTTTAAACTTAGGAAGTGGTAAACTTAATATATGCTCCGGAATGTTATTGTAAAAACATATACAGTTCCCCATAAAAAAATCGCTTACCTTAGTTAACGAAATCGTGGTACCTAGAGTTTGGATTTAGTTCTAAGGTGAATATTATGGATATCTTCTTTCTTAACGAAATTATTCATATTTTGTATATTTAATGTAATTTAAACTTTACCCAGTCGCCATATCATTGAAAGTTCAATAACTTTATTGCAAGTTACGACGTTTTGATTTTATATTGAAATTTTATAATAATAATAATAATAATAATAATAATAATAATAATTCATTTATTTGTGAAAACACAGGTTACAGAGCTGACATGTACAAAATAAGTATAGTTTCACTGTGTCCGGCCAAATATTATGCACTTCACTACTTAATTTACTAAACCAGATGTGTCCAATATTATTCATTTTAGTAATAATTTAGTAATAATTTAAATTTGATATAAATGTACATGTTAATTTTAATGTCAAGAAAATGATATAATAGTATGAATGATGTCACAATTAATACATAGATGTCAAAAATTAACTAAAGATTTTAGTGATTTATCATTCAAAAATTCGGACACTGTATAGTACATTTTATTGTGCAATAATTTATTTAACCTTTTTTTAAATCGCATAATGTTTTTGTCAGTTCTTAGTACCTCTGGTAAGGTATTGTAAATTTTTGGAGCCATTACAAAAATACTTTTTTGCATGAATGTAGTTTTACATGCTTTTAAACAAAGATGGTCATACCGTCTTGGCTTCAGATTTCGTATGAACAAGTGTGGGTTCATTCGGACGTACACAGCAGTTTCATATATATAAAGTGATGGAACAGTCAGTAATTGAAGGTCTTTAAAATATGGTTTGCAGCTATCTGTTCTCTTCAGTCGACAAGTTGCTCTGATACATCTTTTTTGTGCCTTTTTTATTCAACAATCATTCATCAATCAATCAATCATTTTATTCAACGTGCTGCCATCTTACGGTCAGTAGTTAGACTGCGGCGAACGACTAACATCTGAATCAATGAACAGAAAATTACAAATCTTAGTAAAATAAGACTTATCTATGATATGATATACTACGGGTAATATTCTTGGTGCGGGTATCATTTTTGCACTCCAAAACAGCACACTAAGGCAATTTTTGCTATTTTAGAGAATTGAAACAAGCATGACAGAACCATACCATACAAAGTGAAAATGGTGACCTGAGCTCAAATAGGTCTTTCGAGTCCTAATGTTGGCAGGGATCAGACGCTAACTACTTCTACGTATTTAATGTTCTGTGGTTAGTAATATAAAAATAAATAATAAATAAGGAGGGCTGAATAGCCAGATTATTTTTATTACTCTTTTTTATCGTGATCCTGGTGTCAAGTGACACACCTGTCCATAACAGTTGCAGTGCCACTCGGAGCTTTAAATCGCAAAGATCTGAGGGGCACTGCCACTGCGCCCGTCACCCTGACACATAGGTTGCCAAGCCCCGTGTAGCTGTAATTTCACCAGTACCTTTACCCTTCAAACGCAGTAATGCTCGTATGCTGCTTGACAGCAGAAATAAGTATGGTGGCAGTACATCTTATTCACAAGGAAAGCTACTACTATTAAATATTTATACTAGTTACGGAGGTACACATAGTCTCGTCTGAATAGCTTTAAGGTGAAACTATGGAAACCAACGGCAAAGACGAAGTTGATCTAGAAATAGTTATTCTGCGAAAACAGGGGTTGAAACTAGGGTTGAAAAGGTCAAGTTGTTCTAAATAGTGAAAGGGTTTGAAATGTTAATTGCTGTGTTGCTGTACCGGCGTTCATTAATATGTACGTTTATACACGTAGCTACATTCAAATTCGATTTTTAAATGAATTTAGACCCAAAACACTTGTACCGAATTAATATGGAACATGGTACTTTTACAAACCTCAACTTTTTTGCACGGTATAAGCTTAAAATAAAGAGCCTAGCAGAATAATAAAAAAATATTGTGACCTGCATTTTTTTAAATTGATTTAAAACAAAAGTATGGTAGACATGTTTAAATAGTTACCAGTTATACTGCGATACCTACAAAAATAGTTCAAAAAACAGCAACACTTAAACGCTAAAATATTCAAAAACGTAATTAAATACAATTAGTTACAATTGTAACAATAATAACATTGACATCTGGTCTGTTAATATATTTTTTATTTGTCAAAAAATTACATAAAAATCCGTTCCGTTCCATGCTACTCCATTCTGTTTTACGTTACATAGTATTAAAAATCCGTAACGATTGTCTGAAAATTGCAGGTCGAAATAAAATTGTTTTTAATTCAGAATTTCTAGGTTTCGAGTGCTCTTTACAAAAAAGCTCTACAAAATTTTCGGCTGGTTAAATTTTCCATTTATTTTAGTGCCACCAACGAAACAACTCCTTTCCGTTATTTTCGTGAATATTTAATTGCATAGTTTTACTGAAGCGTTTTTTAATGGTGCGTTTACCGTTTGATAGACACTTTATCTACTGTAATAGGCTAAGTTATTGTTCTTTTTAGGCAACACACTTGACGGACGTTAGACCTAGCTACCCATAGTAGCTAGGTCATATGAGCTAGGCACTTCTCTGTACCTATTTTCGTGTGTTTTGCAATAAAGATTATTATTATTATCTAAATGCAAAATCTTCTCAGTGCTGTTGTGAAAAATTATGCTTAATATTAAGATAATAAAGTATCACTTCATAAATAAAAAATAAGTTTTAGTAGCAGTAGAGCTACTTGACAAAGAGTTCGTCCAGGGAAGTACTGGCACCTTACCTGTTTCTGCCGCCAAGCAGTAACGTCAACATTACTGTATTCCGGTTTTAAAGGGTAAGGATGCTGGTGAAATTGCAGGCACATGGGACTTGTCAACTTATGTCTTTGGGTGACGGGCGCAGTGGCAGTGCCCCTCAGATCTACGCGATTGAAAGTCCTGAGTGGTATTGCTACTTTTATGGACAGGCGATAAGCTTACCATCAGGCGCACCACTTGTTCGTACCGTCACTTCACATTATTAAAAAGAAATGATGGGAACAGACATCTCTCTGACGGCGGTCTCTGCACCTTTAATTGACATAATTCTACTGAAAATACAGAGACCGCCTTGAACTTACAAAAATTGTCAATTCAAATTTGAAAATAAATAAGTGCGACCAACATTCTGATGATAGTCGACAGAATATTTATCATTAGCTGCTTGTAAGCGAGTAACACTATTGCGCAATTAGCTGTCATTTTACTTCATCTTAAAAAAAGATAGACTATAAGTAAAATATTACAGCTGGCATGTAGCTCATAACTTTACTTAGTCCTTAGAATGTTTTGATGTTGTATTCAACTGTAATTTGCTTGCTCAATTACTTACTATTGTATAATGTTGTGACACACATGCTGTTAGTGTTCCTATGAATAATAAATAAACGCCTATACAATTATTACGATACTCTGTTCTGCCTGAAGTTATCCATTTATTGCACGTGAGTGTAACGTGAGATCTAGTAGGTAGCGATATTAAAATTCGATCTTAGTGAAAAGAAATCTGTTGAAGTATTAATTGATATTGAAATCTGATATAGAATTTCAAAAAAACATTCTAAGACAATGAGGCACACTCGTTTCGACGACATTTTAGCGGATGATTATTTTCATTCAATATAAACAACTTTTACTATAGGGACTCCTCCATCAAATGGCGTAAAAAAGACATAAAAAAAATTTGATTATTTGATTTTTTTATTGTAGCCCGGCGTTTCAACACATAGGCACTAGACACTAAGACTCACTAGACACACACATAGACACCACAAATTGCACCCCAAAAACACGAGAGAAATAAATGTAAGCCATATAAATGTTTCTCCCAGCCGGGAATCCAACCCGGGACCTTTACGTGGCAGACCAGCATGGTAACCGTTCGGACACGGAAGCACTTAATATACTCGTAAGTAAAGATCTAAACTAATAAGTTCTTAGTAGTTTTTTATTCAACTGATAGTTTTTTCAACGAATGTGATGATTTTCATGTTTACTTAAGTATTTTGCAATAAATAAAGTTATGTTTTCAATATCGCTTCATTATCAACCCATTTATAGAGGGTTTAGGCCATAGTCCCCCACACTGGCCTAATGCGGGTTGAGAACTTCATAAGTTTTCCGAGGGTTGTGAATCTTCTCCGACGTACAGATTTCATCACGATGTTGTCCTTCACCGAAAAACTCAAGGTAAATTTCAAATTAAATTTCACACATAAATTCCGAGAAACTTAGAGGTGCGAGCCCGGATTCGAACCCACGGCCTCTGCTTGAGAGGCGGTAGGTCAAACCATTAGGCTACCACAGGTTACGGTTATTAATTTATAATTTCGTGAGGAATAATTATACGAATAATTTACCTTAACCATTTAAATCAAGTTATTTACGTTGGGTTAAAGGTTCAATTCGTGCTACGCAAAAAGCCGAACAAGAACCCCGAGCTTACAAAATTCTATTAATAAAGTTACAAAATCCCCTTTTCAAACGAGCTGTGGTCTGTTAGAAGTGGTACAAACCGAGTATAACCGGTTGAAGCCAGATAAAACCAGCTGTCGGCGCCTTGTGTGCCACTGCAGCAACCGCAGAGGCGGGAAAATTTAATGAAGTTTACACTTTACTACTGCATTGGGACGATCCTGAACGCTTCTAGCTTCGAGATAAACGTTTGTGTATACATGGCGACATTTTTTATTTTTTTATATCTTAACGGGAGATTCTGATATACAATCGGCTTTTGCTGTAGGTACCAACCTCAAACCGTGAAAAATAATATTAGATATTGTCTACTGTATACTTTGACCATTATTTTTTTCCCTCAGAGCGAGACGCCTGTAAATTTATTATGGTTTAAAAAAAAACTTAAATTATGATAGTTTAACAAAATGATTTCAAAAATTTTAAAAACAACTAAAAATGATTTATGTTTAAAAAAAGAACTAATTTTGTATAGTCTGGTAGGTTACCTTTATATATTTTTCACTTTTGCACCGTTTAAAAAAACACATGTCACGTGTGACCTGTTTTGGCAAAACGGACATTGGGACGTATGGTCACGTTGCATATACCGTTTATTTGAAGCTAGGTGTAGCCGTAACAAAAAAATATCCCTTCTAGTCTCCAATATTACATAACATTTATATTAAAACCATTTACGCACCTGTCTAATGCATTTAGAAATAGAACCACCTACACCGGACAAGGTAAATTGGATTTATTCCCGTAAGTAAGAAGTAACAAGAATGCTTTAAAAGGAAATGTTCTGTAAAACTTACTGCAGAGACGACATTTTAAATTGTTTATGTTTTTGTTTCGTAATTATTTATTTAAAATTTACGTTCAATGTTTTGATTATCGAGTTCGATTAGCGAGTAGCGATTGTTACATATAGGAAATGAAAGTATTTCTCCGGATTTTTCAAACAAACTAAACGTTTCGGGCCTTTACTTTTTGTATTGTTGTTATGTATTTGTCCGTGTGCAATAAAGAATATTCATATTGTATTGTATAACTTAAAAATGCAAAATGTGCATTTATAGCTATGGAAGAGCGGTGCCACCTGACACAGGCTTGATAAGCTTAATTGGAGGTATCATCCACTGTTTATACTGAAATAAACATTTTGAAATTATTTTTATTTTTTATATGTAGTACAACGCAGTATCACCAATCAGGCGTCGCAACGCCGACGCAATTGTATTACGAGTCAAGGAATCCCCGTTCCCGCCGAGGCATGTCTAGACTTCTTCTCAAACTATGTGAGGAAATAATAAAAGACTAAAGAGATGAAGATGTATAATAGAAAAAGTAAAAAAAAAATAATATTAAAAGCATATTTGACGTGTTAAGACAATTGCTAAGAGAGAATGTTATTGTTTTCCCATGCACATTAGTAGTAGTCTGCTGAACTTCTGATGACGTGTTTGAATGTGTATTTATTAATGTATTTTCGTTATCACTCTTCTCACTAGCACTCATACTCGCGACCAAAATACAAAAAAGACGAAAAAACAAAAGAATACCAAAACAATTTAATTTAAATGTTACCGCCACTTTCTTTTTTTTTAAGGTATGTATTTTTAATTCTCGCAGTTATGAACACTGGGCAATTAATTGACTGTAAGAGTTTTTCTTTTGTCTGTTTACATAGTTCGTTATTAGTAGGTAGATTTAAATTTTAGAGAAGAGGACAGTAATGGAGTTTCATAGTTACTTTGCCGGCCTTGGCCGGAAAGAAGTGGCATGGTCCATAAAATTTCCGTGTTCGTTTTTTGAAAGTTTGCATTACTTTCAAAAAACGAGCATGTTTGAGAAAAAATTTAAAGGAACATGGAAAAATGGAACGTCATGTATCAAATGTCAAAATAGTAAGTAAACAACGGTGGAAAATATGCTCACCTTTCTACTTGTTTTAACACGAAAAGAAGATATTTGGAGTATATCTTAATCTGGAACGAGTACAACAGACATTAAGTGAATAAATGAAACATGAATAGAAGCTTACACCGCTTTTCACTCTGTAACCCTAAAAGTGTTACCTACATCATTACAACTTACTGGTTATAAGGGTTCTCCGTTCTAAGAAAACATTATGTAATAGCTTAAATATCCAATCAAATGAAACGTGATTCATATATCGTAAATAACCACATCCGTTATACCCAAATCCTTGAGACCCGCCCCCTACTTCTTCCTCACCCCGTTGGGTTCAGGTGAGAGTGACGTCAGAGACAAAGGCGTTTACATAGATAACTCCCTGTGAGGTACACAAGACAACGACCTGCTAAAATATTTTGTTATATTAAAGTTTTTAAAATCACTTTTTTAAACTGACTTTGTCTTGTCATGTATACACATACAAAGCCGTGGTAGCTTAGTGGTCTGATCTACCGCCTCTCAGGTAGAGTTCGTGGGTTCGAATCCGGGCTCGCACCTCTGAGAATTAATGTGCGAAATTCAATTCGAAAGAAGGTGAAGATCCTGATGCAACCTGCGTCGAAGAAGTTTCACTATCCTCGGAAAACCTGTGAAGTCTTCAACACGCATTGGGGGGCCAGCGTGGCAGATTTAACCCTCGCCTGAGAGGAGACCCGTGCCCAGCAGTCGGTCGTATAAATTTTTTGATGATGATCATATTGATACTATAAATTGGTGCTAAATGTTTGTTTCGAAGAAAGCGTAGTTTGTTCAGATTTATTTCCACTATATAAAAAAAATTACATTTAAGTCGCGCTTAAACAATGCAAAAACGTTTCAAAATTAAATTAAGCACGTATTCTAATAAATAAACCGAATTTCATAATGGCGCGTGCAACCAAATTAAAATGTTTATCATGTCTTTTTTCATGGCGACGCGTTAATATCTTTTAACATTTATATAATGGCTCCGTCAGACGTATCCCCTTTGGTGCGGTCCATGCTGACAGCTTGGTATGCAAATGTGTACACCCCTTTGATGTTATTTTCGCGATGTTGCCACGATAGCTTTTAGAAAACCGAGGCGAACAGGCTGAAACGACTTGTGAGAATTTGAAATTTATATTTTTAACTAGAAGACTTCGGACGACTGTACACTAGTCTATAATTACATAATATCGACACGTAGAACAATTGTAATAAGATTTTTATTGGATTTTTTGTCTAGTCAATTTTGTAGAGCGATTTGAACGAAAACGAGGGAAAATGTAGACCTTGCCGTATATATCTCGATCAGATTGGGCACGTATGAAGAGATTCATTCGAGTGGAGGTTCATGATCTCTGATTACTCCAGTGAAAGACAAATCGATACCTCCAGTGTTCACAACGTCAACTTAATTTTTGAACCCGTTCTCTTTTTATTTTGTTTTTAAATATGAGACCTCGGTGTCCCAGCGGTTTGCACTGTGGGCGTTGGATATGTCCAACCCGCTATAGCGGGTTCGATTGCCGGTGGGATCAGTTTGGGGAATGAACTGAAAATGGATGAGGTGGCCCCGAATTCCCTAGTTTAGCACGTTATTATAATTATTACTTTCTGGTTTTGTTTTTTTTTCTCAGCCTGTTGGGTGGTCTTAACCACACTCATGGACCAAGATCAAGTTTTTGTTTTTTTTTATAATAATGAAATGACGGGACGAACGAGTCGTGTGTCTTATAGTAGGCGACACGTTTGTCTATGACAGTTGCAGTGTCGTTCAGAGATTTAAATCTCATCGAACTGAGAGTCACTGCCATCGCGCTCGTCACCCTGAGACATAAGTTGACATGTCCCATGTGTCTGTAAACCAGCACGTCACATCACTGCTTGCAGGAATAGGTAAAGGTTGCAGTACTTCACTGCACTAATATACGTATACATAAGAATGAATATTCATATGCCATTAACGAATTTCCGCATTTAGAAAATTAAGTGCTTTACACACGCAAGAACGGATAAAATCACAGTTCCACATAAACAAAATAAAGAAAAGAAAACAAATAAAAAACTAAAACACAGAATATATATCATAATAATAGTTGCTTGAATTAACGAATTAATGGGTGGAATCAACCCCCTGCGGGTGTAACGCAATTAACACCCCCTACATACATTAAGAATGGAGTATGCTTAATAAACTAATTAGCCAAACATAAAGTAGGAACTAGGAAATTAATAACAGGCTAAACTGGAACAAACAACGTAAACCACCACGTTGAGAGACGTGTGTAGACTTGCTGCTACACAAATTATTATATTCCCAATAGTTTTCAGCCTTCATACAATAAATGATATCCCTTGACAGTATACTCCGTAAAATTATAGTATAATAAGACAAGAAAATAAATAAAATAAAATAAAAATAAAATCGGTTTTATTTGACATGTAAAAAAATACTTAAATTTGAAACAACAAAAAATAAAATAAACAACATGTTCACAACTCAGCATCTGAGAACTATTTTTTTTTATATGAAAAAGGAGACAAACGAGCAGACGAGCCACTTGATGGCAGGTGGTCACCGTCGCCCATGGACATTTGCAACATCAGATGAGCTGCCTATGCGTTGCCAGCCTTTGAGAGCCTGTAAACACGCTTTTTGAAGAACCCCACGTCATAGCGCAAAGGAAATACTTCAATACATCAGGAGGAAGATTGCAGGTTCGAGAAAGGAACGAACGAGATGCGTACGTGGTCTTACAATGCCAGGCATCTAAGATATAGGGATGGACTCTCCTCCTTTGAGGTAAAAACGAGACGGTGGCACCAGTTCGAAAAGTTCCTGAGAGCATTCCCCATTATAAAGACGGTAGAACACACACAGAGAGCCAACGTCTCTCCGTAAGCTAAGGGGCTCCACACCGACTGCGAGTTTGGGATCATCGACAATACGAACAGCCCTACGTTGGATGGAGTCAAGTGGATCAAGCTGGTATTTGGGGGCTCCTGCCCTGAGATGCGAGCAATACTCCACTATGCTGTAGACTATGCTAATACATAGGCTTCGCTGGTATTCTGACATGGTCATAAATTGAAACACCACAGTTCGAATATACTATGATAAATATTACATACAAAATAAAAATCTAAATTCCAATAATTGTAGATTAGGCATTAAGTGAATAAAATGAAGTAATGCAACTTCCGCCTAGTCGGTGCGTCAATTCTTACATTCACATGGAGCGTAGGGTTGTCTCATTATTACTTTAGTTGTACAGTGAATGCACTTAGATGCTGTCTATTTGGGTCTAAGGGTTGAAGAAAGATGTTAAACAAACTTAGCATTTAACCTTTAAATTTCATTTTGGTATGACCTCCTAATTATCAAAAAGAAATTAAAAATTCTTAATTAATTTTTATTGATTGTCAGGATGTTCCATCCACACGATATTAAATTATTTCTGTGAAAATACTGCACTAGTTTGTAATAATTAGTAATACTAAGATCGAACACTTAAAAAAAAATTCTTCGATTCGGTTGGTTTCGAACCAATGTCTTCCTGCTAACCGTACCAGACGCTATGCCGACTAAGCCACGAAACGAACCAACGGACCTTACGATTTTTTCCATGTGTTTGTTACAGATTTTTGTTTTAGTTTTTAATATTGTTTTAAAGCCAACTGGATCGAAATGATTTTTTTCTAAATATTCCATCTTTGTTTAATAATTATAATAAAATGCTTCTTCTTCATCTCATCGTATCGATAGTGTACACTGCAATGTTTGACACATCGTGGTGAAAGGATTTTCCAATCAGGGTAAGGTACGTCACGCGAAGTCCTGTCAAAAACAATATTAAACATTATGTCATATTTGGTCTATTTGCTCGGACGAACCAAGTCAGTTCAAACCGGTTTCTGGGGATTTTATAATGACGTCTATCGTAACCGTTTAGTAGCAGTAGAGCTCCTTGTGAAAGAGTTCGTACATAGAAGGCAGTACTTCTTACCTATTTCTACCGCCAAGCAGTAATGTAATCATTATTAATGCGTTCCAGTTTTGAAGGGTAAGATGCTGGTGAAGTTACAGGTACATGGGACTTGTCAACTCAGATCTTTGAGATTTACAGCTCTGAGTGACACTGCAAGAGCAATAAACAGATGGGTCGCTTACCACCAAGTGCACGACTTGTTCATCCCGCCACTTGGTATCGTAAAAAACTAACCAGGTGTGGAAGGAACGCGTTTCACCGCATACAAAATTGTATTTCTTACAGACGTTGCTCTATAACGACTCTCTTGCGCTCGCTGCTAAGTACTCGCCGTAAAAACAGATGATGTCTGTTATTTTACGACATCACATGAAGTAGCGTGAAGTAAACATATTTAAGATCTGAAAAGAATAATGTAAACACTCTTTCGATGTTTTATTACAACACTTTGATCCTTTGTAGTTATATAATCTGGGTTCTACAATGGATCAAAACACTTTAAAATTTTATTTTACTGATGTTACTATGACAATCAATAATGTCAATGGCGAAAATCTCACACACCTTCGTTTTGCCGACGACATCGTTATAATGGCAGAATCGCTGCAGGGTCTACAGAAAATGCTGAACAGCCTTAACGCTGCCTCATTATCGGTCTTCGAATGAATTTCGACAAGACTAAGATCATGTTCAAGGAGCTCGTCATACTGGAGCCGATTTCGATTAATAGCGAAACGCTCGAAGTTGTCCGAGAATTTGTCTACCTCAGGCAAACCCTACAACTAGGCAGAGACAACTTCGAGCGTGAAATAGCTAGGAGAGTGCAGCTGGGTTGGGCAGCACTTGGGAAACTGCGTCGTACCTTCTCGTCACCACTCCCACAGTGCCTGAAGACCAGGGTTTACAACTGATGCGTTCTACCGGTCATGACTTACGGAGCTGAGACGTGGAATATGACGGTGAAACTGGCTCACAGACTACATGTCGCTCAGCGAGCTATGGAAAGGTCTATCTCGCTGGGTATCTCGTTAAGGGACAAAATCCGGAACGAAGTTATCCGGTTATAAGACTAAAGTTGTGGACATCGTCCAGAAATGTAGCAAGCTGAAGTGCCAGTGGACTGGCCACATCTGTCGCAGAACCGATGAGCGATGAAGTAGACGGGTTCTCGAGTGGAGATCATATCTCGGCAAACGTAACGTAGGACGTCCCCTTGCAAGATGGACCGACGATCTGAAGAAGGTTGCGGGTAGTGGTTGGATGCGGAAAACGGGTGATGGGGCACTATGGCGTATCTTGGGGAAGCTAATGTCCAGCAGTGGACTGCAATGGGCTGATTAATTGATTGATGTTACTCATTGTCTTACAATTATATGGACGTCGGGTCCGCGCTAAAAAGTGTCCGAACTTATAGGGCGTTAAAATCGTACACAGAGCGACATTCACGCTTTAGTCTTCGTTTGTTCGACTGACAGCGAAGCAAGCAAAATTAGACAGTACTGCGATGACATTACAATTTAAATTCAACGTTTTAGCTTTTTCATATTCCTTTACATGTCACTACGTTTAAATAGGTTGACTTGGGACATTTTTTTCGTAGTTTTTGTATTAGACCCGTCGTCCATTTATTTGTAAGTCAATGATGTTACTATTAAAATTGAACCGCTCCAACATAACTTCTTTCAAGGGATCTGTCTGAACCCTTGTCATAAATACGCAAAAATGCTGTGTGATATGGTTAACCAGCGTTAGTTAACGTGGCACTTTTAATGTAATAATAATATAAAAAATCGTTTGTACTGTAAATTGTACTACAATCAATATTAAATAGGACTGGCATGTTCTCTAGCAAAAAAGTCCTAAAATGAAAAAAGCATTGACTTACAAATAAATGGACGACGGGTCTAATACAAAAACTACGAAAAAAATGTCCCAAGTCAACCTATTCGAAATTTAAATTGTTATGTCATCGCAGTATCGCGCTGTCCGTAGAACAAATGAAGACTAAAGCGGAGTGTCGCGCTCTGTATACGATTTTAGAGCCTTACAAGTGCGGACACTTTTTAGCGCGGACCCGACGTCCATATAATTGTAAGTCAATGGAAAAAAGATAAAATTTTTTTAACGACTGTTGGCACATGGGACTTGTCAACGTATGTAGACACATACGTGACGGGCGTAGTGGCAGTGCCCCTCAGATCTTTGCGATTTTACGCTCTGGGTGGCAGTGAAACTGGTATGGACAGTCGTGTAGCTTACCACCAGACGCACGACTTGTTCGTCCCGTCACGTGATATTACAAGGAAATAATAATAATTACCGGACGCATATTTTTGCTTCTATGTATACTCTGTCTTTTTTTTAACCGACTTCAAAAAAGGAGGAGGTTCTCAATTCGACTGTATGTTCTTTTTTTTTTTTTGTTTTTGTTTTTTTTTTTGTATGTATGTTAAGCGATAACTCCGGTATTTGTGAACCGATTTTCATGATTCTTTTTTTGTTGGAAAGGGGGTATTTCCATAGTGGTCCCATTTCATTTTGAAGAAAATCATCCACCTCAAAGGGTGGCTGTTCACGCATGAAGTTTCATTTTTATAAATAGCGCCTAACTTAAAATTAGGAGCAATTACTTTTAGCAATTATTTAGTTGATTTTGCTATTTCTCCAATTCAAGGCGTTTTTCTCTCGATATACTTTGAGTAGTATACTTTGTCGTAGTGAGAACCTATTTTTATTATCTCCAGTATCAAATCCTGTATAGTGGCGAACTAGGGGATATTTCAATGAAACTTAGCAAATAGACGTAATTCCACGTGATTTTGAAGTCGGTTTTTTTAGTACTCTGTACTGAGATTATTGTAAAACGCTATCTGCCATCAACTTTGTTCTTCTCCTCTTTTTCTTTAGTACTAAACGCGTTACTAAATTGTTGATTCTGCTGCGATAATGAGAGCAGCCGTGTTGTCGTCCGAAATCTTCAAGAGGCAACTTTACTGAGATGAGAGAACTAGGGGCCTACCATAACCTTTCCAAAAACAATCTTATTTCAATGTAAGCTTAAAGTAAGCTTATTGTGATATTACTCATATTCGTACCATGCCGCACCTGTCAACCAAGTAATGTATTATTGCAAAAGTGATTAAAAGAACGGATGATTTCCCAATATTGTCTATTCCTTACTAAAAATAGGAAATAGATAACGCTATGTGAACTTATAATGCCATCTCTTTCTTTTTTGATATACCGAATCGTCTTATCGTAGTATAATGTTTAAGTACTTAATGTTATTTACATTCAGAGAATTTTGACTGTTAAAAAAAGAAAAGTGTGTAATAATAAAATCTATTAAAATTACGTTGTTTTCAATAAATATTCCGCATTGCCATGAAGAAAAATAAATAAAACAAGCTGAGTCTTGATACGTTGTGAGTTCGGAAATGTAGTCTAGTTTCAACTGTTAGTTTCGTCAAGGAGTATATAAATGGCGCTGTTATAATTTTACGAAATAAACATCGCGTATTTTTATTCAACGAAAAATTATTTATTATGTGCTATTAATTAAAAAAATAAACAAATTGTTGAATAGATACATGTAAATAAATAAGTTTTACTTAACTTTTAACCATTAAAAATCAATATTAAGACAATAAAACTGAAAATAATATTGTTTTCATTGCATCCGTGTAACTATTTTAAGATTGCTAAGTCGCGTCATAGTACGAACTGAGTGAATGAATAGTCACAAAGCTGCCAATAAAACATCATAGTTTTAACATTAAAATAAGCTTACTTTAAGCGTGTTATGCTACGAAAAGTCCATATAAGGTTAAAGTAATACTGTTTTAACAATTTGTGGTAGGCCCCCTGAAGTACACGCGCTTAACTCGGAAGCACGCTGTACGCGCAGCATACAGCGCTGCATTTGCCAGATTTGTGCGCACCGTAAGCGCCCAGTTACACGAGGAGAAAGTTACCACGTCTTCGTGTACATTAATGGCGAATCTGAATTCTATTTAATGGGCGACAACATTTAAATTCCTCTGAATAATACGACCGCGCGGGCTGCCGTGTAGACCATTTTCAAGCCAAGCTCATTTAAGTTAAAACGTAAAAACTAAATAAATAAAGCTTATTTTGCTACGACAGAGACGCACGCGGTCGCCGAGCGGCGTGATCGCGCTCACTACGCAGCGTATCGAATAAATCTGTAAAAGTGTTTTTTCTTTTTCTTCTTCACACTTCATAAATAGTTGAATTTCGTGGTAAAACAGTTAAACCCGGCGATATTCCTTAAACTTTATATGTATGTTACAATTAGTTAAATTCACGTCCTTAAAATGACTTCGGCTTATTTGCTTGGACCTCACATAAAAATTATTGTGTTTACTACCAACCAATCCCATGTACATTATTAAAATTGAAGGAATATAGTAGTACCAATAATAAAAAAATAGTTCCAACTAGTAAACAAAACATTTTCATTCACAACTACGAACCATCGCACTTCCAATAATAAAACTATCGACACCAGTAGATGAATTGAACAAACAAAACAATCAAGCTGGTCATTATACGCCAATCAATTAGTAACTATTCATAGCCGGTGTTGTTACTTTATACGAATAAATTAGTTTTAACCGACTGTAAATATGAAGCACTTAATTTTACGCTTATATGTTACCTTTATTGCGTTACACCGGAAGGGGGTGATTTCGTTAATGAACAAGCTTACACAACTGTTACGAAAAAATAAGTATTTTTTAAGTGACGGGGTGAGCAAGTCGTGAGCATAGTGTTTATTTTGTAGTAGCTTCAAGCTGCAGCGTCACCCAGTTTCAAATTGCAAATATTTGACGGGCACCGCTACTGCGCCCCTCACCATGAGACATAAGTTGACAACGCAGTACTTCCCTGGACGAACTTTTTTATAATGAGCTCTATAATTTGCTACTAAAATCATTTATTTAATGAATGGAAAATCATACATTTGTTTCTCACGTGAGTTTGGGTGTAATTTGCGATTGTCTATGTGTGTGTTCATGGCACCCGCGAGACAGGGTTTTCCTAGCGCAGGACTATGAGAGTGTGCGTTTAAAAAAAAAAAAAAAATTATGACATAGACATACACATGCTGTATTGGTTCTCAGCTTCGCAGAGATATAGCGTCTCTTAGCGTATTCTATCGCCTGTACCACGGTGAGTGCTCTGAAGAGTTATTCAACCTTATCCCTTCCTCTCCTTTCCATCAGCGGACCACCCGTGCTGGACTTCGTTGCCGCAGTTGGACGGTCAGTTCAATATCGTCCCGCACTAAAAAGTTTGGCAATTCGTTTTTATGCCGAACCATCAAATTGTGGAACCAACTCCCGGCGCATGTATTCCCTCCCCTCTATAACATCGGGTCCTTCAAACGTAGTGTGAAGAAGCATTTGGCCAGACCGGCAAAATGATAGTGACGGAGTGAAGATATTTGTTTTCCATCCGTTACTCTCATCTCTGGACTGTATTCGCACTTTCCATCAGGCGCGGTGAAATAAAAAAAAAAAATTGGTAAAATTAACATTTACAAGTCATTACTTACTATTGTAATTACATTCAAAATTATAATTAATTATCTCATATTACTATTATTTAACCAATGTGATTAGTTATATATTGATTGCTTGACAGTGCTTCAATCTATCTATATCTAAATAAGTTATCCGAAGCGGAAATAACAATTTCACGTGGAAGCCTGTTATATACTGTTGAGCCCAATACATATTTTAATACGTTAATTGCCACTCACACGATATCGCGTGATGCGAGTTCCCTCCAAACTGCCGATCACACGTTATCGCGTGGACGTCGCTACCAAGTTTCTAAGCGGAATAATATAGTGGGCACAGCGAAACGGCGCGTAATACTTCTATTGGTCACTAGGGAAAGTATCGACTTTCGTGTGGTGGGAATGGCCGCCAGCTACTGTCTGTTTTGTAATAATTAGTCCAACGACACCAAAACTAGTAAGTTCCCTACAAATGTTGATTTTTGATAATGATTTTTTGTATTTGTACGTTATTTTAAAAAAATCTATGTGATTATATAAGCACAATAAAAACTTAAAAAAAGTGTGGCCACCACACATAATTTCAATTTTTAGAACTTCAATTTTTTTTCTAGCCTGGCAATGAACGTGTTAATTTGCCCGTTTTGGACAAAATATGCTGCGAGGGAGCAACCCTGTGTTTATTACGTGGTCACGTTACGTGGACAAGGTCCTTATGTCCTTTTCGTCTGATGTAAGTTTCCAGGTGTACCCTAGTGTAGACAGCCGATTGGAAAGCCACGAGAGGGGTAAGGCTGATTAAGGAGTAAGGAACGATCGAATGTTTTTATTTAAAAGTAAAATAAAAGCGACTATTGTACTTATTTTTTCGCATCAAATTCAATTCTAAGCAATCTTCATCGATTTATCGTCTAGAAACAGTTTATCTAACTCGAACTAACAACAATAAACTATAATTAACGAGGTGTCGGGTAACGAACACCACCATTGGCGAAATTAATCGAGCAAGTTTTAATCTTTTCAGGCCTACTATACCCATTACTGACGCTATTTTGTCGAGGTGTGTAGATACTAACACAGTTGTATATAGGAGGAAGTATAAACAACATTTCAAATACATTACCTCTAATGTCGTTAACGTCTCAGGCTAAATAATGGACTGGAACAATATAGAGTTAATAGGCTCGATACGAAGATTTATCTTCTTGGTGTCTCTATAGCCGCCATGTGTGTTATAAAAAAAGTAGGAAAGGAAATTGAAAAAAAAAAAACCTAGTGAAATTTTACTTGTGAGACTTGTATCAATACACATTACAATTATTTTTTTCGGATTTTTTTCTATCAAAATGTAATTTTTCTTTGTATTAATAATTATAACAAAACAAGTGGCGGCGAAACATTCAATACTAACTTAATTACATATGCAGCAGTGCTCGGCCTAAATTACAACTGTAAACAGAGTGAGTTGCTAATTTTCAAATAGAAAAAATATAACCCGATAAATGTGCCTCCGGTTGTGTTGGGTGGTACTGAGTTACGAGAAGTTGACAGGTTTAGATACCTTGGTCACATGATCAGAGACGATCTAAAGGATGATCTGGATGTAGAAAGAGAGCGCAGGGCGTTGACAGTGAGGAGTAATATGCTGAGTCGCAGATTTGCTCGGTGCACAGAAAGTGTAAAAATAACGCTATTTAAGACTGAGTGCACATCGTTTTACTGCAGCAGTCTGTGGTGTTAGTACACCAAACGAGCTTAAAAGGCCCTGCGTATACATTATGACAATGCGTTCAGGATGCTGTTGCTGCTCGCACTGATGGCTTTCCCGCTATAATGCGAAAGAAAGCCGCTTCTTTTCTTCATAGTGTTCGTGGTAGCCGGAACAGCATACTGATAACACTCGTGAACCGGTTCGATAGCCCTTGCTATGGCATCTAATACAAAGAGTCATAGGTGTAATTTAAATTAAGTAACTGCTTATTATGTAATGTAATTTCAAATGTTATGTAATTTAAATAAGTCCGTTTAAAAAGTAGTAGAGCTCCTTGTGAAAGAGTTCGTCCTGGGTAGTACTGCCACCTTATCTATTTCTGCCGCCAAGCAGTAATGTCAGCATTACTGTGTTCTGGTTGTGAAGGGTAAGGGTGCTGGTGAAATTACAGGCACATGGGACTTGTCAGCTTATTTCTCAGGGTGACGGGCACAGTGGTAGTGCCCCTCAGATCTTTGCATTTTAAAGCTCTGAGTGGCACTGTAACTGTTATGGACAGGCGTGTAGTTCACCATCAGGCCCGCAACTTGTATGTCCCATCACTAGTATATAAAAAAAAACACTGACGCGATCGGGGATTGAACCCGGGACCTCAGAGACGACACCATGAAAACCGCAATTTCATAATAGCTTAATAATATATCCTAATATCTTTGTCGCTATAGACTGGTACATTTTCCGTTTTCTATATTTATGGAACGATACCCTTCTAAATGAACGTATTTCATCTTCGTTCCATTTTACACCAGGTGAGTGAAACTTGACAAAAGCGAATGTATTTTTAATTAAAAAAGTAGTACAGCAGCCCCTGACGCGCGTTATTATACCATCTGACCTTTGTCAAGAGGGTGCAAAGATGACCTTTCAAGTAACGCAGGGCACTCAGACACTTTAGAAGGAAGGTGTTGAAATGTTCCCAGATCATATAGACAGCGAGAATTGTGTATACTGTTAATATTATTTTTTATTATTTAAGTATTTATTTATATTCAGGTTACAAAGACCCATAAATACTTACCTTACAGACTAACATATAATAATATAATAAAACACCAATTATGAATTATTATTTACACATATTGACTGCGACGTGTGACGCAACGTGGGTGTCCGGTAGCCGACCTCGGAAACGCAGGTACATGACACCATTCGACCAAAACTCATCCTTCATGAAGTTCGACAGATATTGAGTTCGTCTCTGACCACAAATGAATTAAAATGCGCATTGTGACGGTACCATTTACAGAAACAGGAACTCATCTCCGGAGCTGTATCGTCAGTGCCACTGAAACGAGTTGACCCGTGAGACGAGAACGGTTAACAAAAAGGTGAAACGGTAGAAGAAGTACACCAGCCGTAACCTTAGTGGCCCTAATCATATATTGCGTCCAGTGATGTTGTTATACGTGTCACGTCTTCATTACTCCACCAAGTGTACGGATATTATGGAGTATATACGGGTGGAAGCCAACGCTCCCTTGAGGGTCGAGCGGTTGGGATTCCACCACAATTTGAATTTTAATTCATTTGTGATGAGAGTACCAACTCAACATCTATCGACCTTCATGAAGGAAGAGTTGGCTGACGGCTGTCATCTGCTGACGTTTCCGAGGCTGGTTACCGGACACCCTTGTTGCGCCATGTTAGCCTTTACGATATATATTTAATAATAGTAGAGCTCCTTGTGAAAGAGTTCGTCCAGGGAAGTACTGCCACCTTACTTATTTCTACCGCCAAGCAGTAATGAGACCATTGCTGTGTTCCGGTTTTGAAGGGTAAGATTGCTGGTGAAATTATAGGCATATGGGGCTCTAAGTGGCACAGCAACTATTAAGGACAGGCATGTAACTTACCACCAGGTGCATGACTCCTTCGTCCCTTCACTTGACATTATAAAAAAAAGTTATATGAATCATGTGACCTGAAATAAATAAGTAAACAAAATAAAATAAAAATTATACTTTGTCCAACTCATATCGATTCACCTCTATGTTATAGATAATTTGCCAAAACGCCACGATGACTTGCAGTTCTGTAACTTGATTTATCGATGAGTTTCGCAAAAACACCGCCTAAACTTTAGTTTCAGGAAACTGTTCAGGTATGAATAGAGTATTGAATTTGTATTGAAATGGGTTCAGAAATGTATAGAAATTTTCCCTTTGCAAGGTTGAAGTATTTTTATGATAAATAACCTTAAGGTTAAGTAGTTCTTTTTATAAGCCGTCGATATACCAAGCTAGTGTTAGTCAGATTTTTTTTAGGGCAAAATAATGATTCACCTGAACGCGGTAACCTCCAACTATAAGCGTATCACGTGGATGTGTAATGGAAGACACAACAACAAATAATCTATTTTCACTTGGTATAATAACATTTGATATAATTTTTAAGGATATAATCACTCACAGTATATAATCAACATAAGGCATAATTTGAATGTGTATAATGAACCGTCAGTATAATAAACATTAGATATAATGATTCGGCGACATGATGAACAAATGGTATAAGTACTACCAGTATAATAATATAACACAATATTTCGTTTTCCGAGTAGTTGAAGCGCCCCATATTATGTTGATAATTTTTTTTATTTCATTAAATGCAATCGCAAAATATAATTGTTATTTATAGCTTTAAGTGCTTTTTATATTATAAAATATATTTATTTAAACTTTAAGCAGAATGTTTAATTCCATATACTAACCTAACCTAAACCCACAGGTGGAGATCGAACCAACTAGCAAATGCAAACAAATTCAGTTCTGCACTCTTCGGCCGATGCCGCAACACGCTCGCTGCGCTCGCTCGGCTCGTGCAGCTTTTTCATATACTAACCTAACCTAAACCCACAGTTGGAGGTCGACCCAACTAGCAAATACAAACAAATTCGGTTCTGGCACTCACCGGCCGCTGCCGCGATACGCTGGCTACGCTCGCTCGGCTCGTTCAGCTTTGTCATATACTAACCTAACCTAAACCCACAGGAGGAGGTCAAACCAACTAAGAAATGCAAACAAATTCGGTTAATTCACCATTGCACCTAAACACCACTAAAATTACATTAATAATACATTATACTCAGTGAATGTTATATCTGAAGTGTTTATATAAAATAAACATTATGCCATCGGTATATTACATTGAAAGTTGTTATATCAATCTGTCTGTTATACCCAGTGACCTTTATATCATGCAAGAATATGTCAAATGTCTGTATATCATAAATTAATTAGAGCTGTTGAGCGTCATATCGACTAAAAATATATCATTTGTTGTTATATATTACGAATCGCACCCGTACGTATCACGTAGCTACAAACGGTACGTACGGACGGGTTTGCTGCTGTGCATAGAAAGAGGGTTTCTTCTCTTAGACAAAGAGTGCTGTTCTTCTTCAACTGCCTCTTCATTATTGAAGGTCGGCAGTCATATTTTCTATGTCTTTCTTTGTCCAGAGCTAGCCTGAACAGTTGTTCCACGATCTTGATGCCGTGTCCACTCCCTGATGTTACGAAGGCATGACGGTTTCCTTCTCCCAATCTTCCGCTTCCCAGTTACTTTGCCCATCAGTATGATGTGTAATAGATGATATCTTTCGTGCCGCGGTACACGACTCAAGTAGGCAACCTTTCGCTGTATGACAGTGCGTACCAACTCCACCTTCTTCGCCATGCGTTTAAGAATCTCGACATTCGTGATCTGACATGAGAGAGTGCTAGACAGTGCTAATAGCATTATAGCTGTTACAACTCGTAGTTACGAAATGGTTAAGACTCATCCATAATGCGTCATTGGATCTCAGTTATTAAGGCGACGGGATAGGCAAATGACCTGGCTCTGTTAGCACGTGGTTAGGGCCGACACACGCGACATCTATTTGACAAGGAATACACCTACTGGTTTCGATTGTTCGCGCGCTATCCTGTATATCGACCTGACGCGCGTTGGAATCAATAGATGGCGTCCAGATATTTTATTAATTATCAAGAATTTTGGTTTGGATCCAAGGTCATGTCTTCGTTTAATTATCGGGAACTTCAATAAATATTGTTGTTCTAATAAATTGTTTTCACTTTCTCTTAAATAACTTAGTTTTCTTGTTTGGGTCTTAGAATAATAACGCATAGAAACCTAGTCCGCACACGTTAAGTGAGGCAAGTTGTAGGGCGCCCTATGGGGCTACACGAGCGAGCGGGCTGTCAGTGCTCAAGGTCAAGTTGCACCGCGAGCAGCTCAAAAATTTTTGCTAAAAATGACGAAATGTGCGGTAATTGGGTTTAAAAATAGATCAGACAAATATAAAATAGACACTAACATCACATTCCACAAGGAAGTAATGCGTTTCAACTTGTATTTTTATGTAAATATTCACTAAAACAGAAAATTAATTTCGTTGCAACAAGATACGAAAATATTGGAAAGTAACGGGTTTTTTCTCCCCATTTTGCTATTCTGTTTCAAAATAATTATATTACGTAATTTTTTGAGAATAGGCAATATCGCTACTGTTGCAAAAATTCTACAAATGTACACCGCCGCAACAACATTGTAAGAATTTACGTTAGCTATTTTTACGAAATATATTTAGTATTTGCCTTCATTAGTTTCATGTGAAAAATCATTATTCTTGTTCATCATACACTCATTTAAAAAAATTGTCTTGCCCAGACTCAAAAGTTCTTAACTAAAATTATTTCAGGAAACTAACACTGACTAAAAACTCATCGTCAGTTCTCCAAAATCGTGTATAAATAACTTTCAGGTTCGGGTTCTTAATTGTTATCGTGTACTTTTCATGTAAACATACCCACAAATAATATCAGGCTATTTATATATTCAAATTCGATAGTCGCACTTAAACTCGCTTGTTAAGTTTTTGTTCATATATGAGTTAAATAAAAATTGGGTAGTATTTAATAAGGTGCCTACAGATTTGCTCGACATTGTCGATCGACAGTAACGATTGAGAATTATAGACGTTTTCGAGGAGTTTTAGAGTGCTTATTACGAATGTAGCATTAATTTCTAAATCCAAGATGGTTGACAACAATTTTCAAAAATGTACTTTTGGTAAACCATAAGGAAATGGCATATATATCTGAATACAAGATGGCGGACAAGACTTCTAATTCTTCTTCTTCTAATTCTTCGCCATCTTGGATGTAGAAATTAGTGCCATATTCCTAATGAGCACCCCCAAATACCTCGAAAATGATACCGATATTGCATTTATTTCAAGTGCTTGTACTTCTACTAGCACCCCTACTCTTCAAAACCGGAACGCAGTAATACTCACATTACTGCTTGGTGGCAGAAATAGGTAGCAGTACAGGTGGCAGTACTTCCCTACGAATGGTTTTACAAGGAGTTCCACTGCTATTAAAAATAAATTAGTTGTCCTATTCTTCCAATTTCTTGTTATTTTGTGTAATTATATTTGTGTAATGAACAAAATGTTTTATTTCTCCTTTTTTTAGCGTTAACCCGAAGACGCACAAGAGCATGGCAGCCCAGAGAGGAAAGCATGATTACTTTGGTACATTTTTGGGGAGAGCCGCACTGGCAAAAAATAACTACAACCGCCAAAAAACTACAGTCCACACACAGAGGCACCGAATCCTTACGCCACACGGCTACTCGGGTTCTTTTGCAGACCTCATTTCCGATTTGATCTCGCAAAGAAACTCCAAGCAGCTGCAAATTTTTAAATTAAAAAAATAAATAAATAAAACATATAATAAAAATAAAACACCAACAAAACGTGGTACCATCTTTTTTCCATATCCCCGAGCGTCCAGACGGATTGTCTAAACTAAATTAAATATGGATCGGTCAAAAAACGTATTCCGAGAAGAACGCGTTATTTCTAATTTGGGATTTAAGTGACTGTTACAAGGAAATCGTATGCCAATTAGCTGGTAAATTAAACGGTGGAAAAATATGTTTTAATTATTAATATATGGATCGAACACAAGTAAAAATTCCTTTGATCAATCCTTTACGACAACTGTACGAAAGACACAGATAGATGTACAGGCTGTATAGTTGAAAATGAGACATTCATACATGTCATAGTAAATCATGTTAGATCTTAACATAGGCTAAAATAAAATTAGGATATGGGATAGAACAAAAAATGAATCAACAAATATGTTTTGAAGTGTACATAGGAATAAACCGTTTCCCTTTAGGCTTGATTTCGATTGCAATGGGAATACTACCAAGCGAGCGCCAAGTGAAACAGCAACAATAACAATTATTTTACATTTACGTTTTAGCTTATGTTAAATATTTTTTACTTGAACTATCATCGAAATATTTTACGCACTAAAAATATATTAAATATATATAGATAAGTTTATGCTTTAGTAACTAGTTATCATTTAATAAGAATTGAGGTTCTTAGCGTAGTTAAAATTGTGAAATCAAATTATTTACAATGATTGATTTTTTAGTTATTTTCAGTTTATTTACACTTACGTAGTACGGAACAAGTGTTCAAAATGTTCACCGTTTTCCACATTGCATAGTCGATAATCTTCTCACGCAACACTTCGATACTGTTCACCTCCTCCGCGTAAACTCCGATTTGGGAACATTTCAATAGCTTGCCTCACACTATCACCACTTATTGCGTAAAGTCGCACCATCTCAGTCAATTCGACATTAGAATAAATATCCATTTTGCGGCGATCGGGCGAGCGGAAGTACAAATAATTTACGTTTTTTTCGTTAGATCAAGGTCTAATAATTTGTATAATAATAGGACTGAGCAATTTCGCGTATACCCGCGCCCCCACCCCCGACCTGTGCTTTGTTTTTCGCCACCGTGCCGCCACCCGCCACTGCGTCGGAGCAATAATGGTGATGTGCATAGATTTCGATAACTAATGTTGTTTTCAAGTAGTAGTCGATAAAAAAACTTAAAAAAATATTTTTTGTAACATTTAAGTTCATTAGTTTATTATTTCTTTGGGTTCAGAATCAGGAATACAACGCACTCTACAAGTATGTCCCACTTTCAAATATATAGCCTATTATTATACAAATTCATAACGGACATTATAAATAATCAGTACATATTAAATAATCATGAAACTCATTGTAGACATAAAAATGATAATAAATGCCTATGATATAAAGGGACTTCCTTTTAGAAACCTCCAATATAACAATAAATAAGTTCCCCTATGAAAAATAAGTTCCCTTAAATGTTTTATAAGTAAACTTAGACACAGTTCTTCGAGGCTACTGCGCTCCGAGCGGGCGGCGGGGTATTAAAAACAAAACAAAAAACCGCCTTACCGCCTTATTACCGCCTTAGTATCGTGTGTTATAAATGCCACCTAGTTTTGCTGCAGGTTTTAGTAATATTTACGAGCAAGTATGATTACTTTTTTTAACAAATAACGGCGGTGACGAGCCGCTGTTTGTCCGCGCTCCTAACACGTGCCCGTGGCGGGAGCATAGTATCATAAGGTAAGGTAACTTCATACAAACGTAGCAGACCCGCCGCGATCCGTGTACAGACGCACACATTCGCATTATCTCGCGATGCATATGGTCCCAAGCGCCTTTCATTATTAAGCGAATGTGTGAGTACGAACAAACAAGTCGCACCGCTACGTTTCTGTGAAATCACCATACTTATCTATGACAAAACATGGTGGGCTAGGGCCGTATGATAAAAATACTGCCTTGTTTTGCTGCACGTTATCAGTACCACCTAAAAGCCAGCAATATTTCTCCCCCAATTATCCTACCACTGCTAAAAATCTCAATTCACACAATCTGTTTTGAAATTTTGCATATGAACAAACAAGCTCTGTTGATTATTCATCGTTTGCATATTTAATATTGACAAACAATCGCCTTCTCTTTCGCGGGATGTCATGAATATTCCACGACAGTGCTGCTCGAGCAGAAAATTCGTTCCTTTTCATTAAACATTTCAAACCAAGCTGACAAATGCTTTAATGTTTCATTTTGATGTAGGAATTATGCCATTTTGTAATGTACTTTGTACCAAAGCACCTGTACCTGAAATTGTGGAAGCTCTCCTCGTTCTTCAATTCAAAACACAATCGTGCGTGCATTGCAGAATAAATACATAGAAAAAGGTAAAATGCATGTAAAGTGAGGCAATCAGCGCAAAAGTTGTGTAATTCCCATCAAGTTTTATTTCTAGAATCTAGATAGTTCTAGGTTTCTTCAAGCTAATTTCAACTTAAGAATGTACTTTTTAAAAAGAGAAGAGATTTTTCTCCGCTACATCATAATCATTCTTTAAAAATAAAAATGGCGATAAGAATTTAAAGCTTTTTCAAAACACTCTTGGGCGCATTTTGTCTATAGATTTATCTATAGAAAAACTTTAGAATACGAAAAGATTATTTTTACTTGCTTTATTGTACTTGATCTTGTACAAGAATGTTCACTTCTATGAAGCTTTTATGATTATCTACAAAACGCGATGTTTCTAAAACGATTTTTTATTTTAACAGTATTACAAAACCTTTTTAAGGAATAAAAGTTCTTGGGAATGGTGAGCGTTTTATACAATAAATATAACCAGGAAATGTACATGGCACACCTTATTCCGACTATTGGTCATCACGTTTTTATCGTGACGTTTTATTTATCGTCAGACGACTGTCATTCTAGCTGCTCCCAATGTGACGACAATCATGTCTTTCATGATTCTTTTGTCGTTACATGTCGTAACGACAAAAAAATCGTGAACGACAGTTAATCGTGTCGCGCAATATATGAACAACTTCATTTAAATATACAAGCCACGACACTGTAAGCTGAACGACAATCTGTCGTCACGACATAGTGGGAACGCGCCCTAATTGAAGGCCTTTTAATATATAAGTTAACTATTAATAGTACATAAGGTATGTATTTGTTACCTTTTACAAATGCTCGAGCTGGGGAATCACAAATTATGGCTCTAATATTAACTGTGAGATGAAAATTATTGATTTCCAAGCCATATGAATAGCCAAAGTTTCAGCAACAAATTTAAATTCTTTGAATGGTTTGCCGTTTCCACAATATACACGTTTCCACTATTAACCAAAACAGGAATTGAAGGTTTTCCATTAATCTTACACAAAATTGGCCAAAATACTTTGGAACTTGGATGTACTACGTGAGTGCGAATGCCGATTACGCGAATGATAGTGCGACGACGGTTGCGCGAAAGAGTTCATTTGCGCGAATGGTCAGTTGCACGAAAGTTTAAATGCACGAAGACAGATTTGACTCCCATGGCTACAGGTTAGTGCAATTGTTTGCAATGCAAAGCTTTCACTATAAAGTATAAGTTTATTTTTGTAAAAGTTCATTAGGGTGTACATGCAACATTAACTTGCCTTCCAGCTTTCGCAAATCTGTCTTCGTGCTATCGTCATTCGCACAAATGAACTATCGTGCATTCAAGCTTTCGCGTAACTGACCGTTCCCGCAAATGAACTATCGCGCATTTACGCTTTCGCGCAACTGACCATTCGCGCAAATGGACTATAGCGCATTTAAGCTTTCGCGCATCTGTCTTCGCACTATCGGCATTCGCACTCACGTCGTACACCCTTTTTAGGTCTTGTAAGTAGGTAGTCCGTCAATATTGACATCAATATTTATTGAAGTATTTTCGGCCAAATATTGAAAATATTGTTCAAAATAACTTCTCAAACCATGGTGCCAGTATTCGCCATTAACATTTTTTTGTATTTCTACAAACCTTACACCTTGTAGTAACGTTCTTGTGTCTTTTGGTACCGTGGCGGGCTGAAATTCATTAATTATACATAACAAATCATTCATGGCTCTTTGAGTGATGCCGTGATTGACGCACAATTGACGTAAGTTAACTCTCATATTATGTGCACGATCATCGTGGTTAGACTCTTCACCTTCAGATTCCGTCGGAATACACTTTTTATCATATTGGAATCACTTTCACCATTATGTTTTTGGACCGCAGGTGCAGGGATTATTACAGATTGTAAATACATGTTCCGAGGTTGAAGGTTCTTCTTTATTATTTATATTTTAATACGCGTAGAGAACTTTGCGGCAGCTCCACGTTATTTTTCATATATTGCTGCACTCTTCTTCTTAATCAAATAAAAGTCAAAAAATCATTTAAGCTTACGCTTTACGCTTCCATAACATGATTCCGGTTGATATACAAAATTTGCCTTTCACGAGGTTTAAAACTATAGTGAAACAAAAACTTTATACTAAAGGTTATTATGCAACTTCTGCGTACTTGGATGACAAAAATCCGTGGTAGTAACCCGTTTAGCTCATGGAGGTAGTCTCGATCTCTGATGTTTTGAAATAAAAAAAAATATTGTAAATGTTATTTACAAAGAGCAACCCCTAGAGTTTCTTGCTCATTCTTCTCAGGGGAATCTGCCTTACGAATGAGCGGTAGAGTTTAACCATTGTGACAATTTCAAGTGTAATAATGCTTACCTATGAAATAAAGATTATTTTGAATTTGAATTTGAATTTAAATTAATCCATCAGATCTTTTAATATTCTTCACTTTATCCAATTTGTATGAACTCTAACGTCCAATAGATTAAAAACCCTAATTAGTATTTTTAAAAATAAAATCTTTTGAAGACGCACAATAACGTGTTTGTCAATAAGTATAAACACTACAAAATGTCTATAAATAAAATATATCTACAATAAACTTAAGAAGACTAGTTTTTAGAGTATTAATAGACTTTACTGGATATGTACAGAACAATTTTACTAAAAATAGTCAGTTGGTCTACAGATGAACTTAAAATAAGGATTATAAGAGTAAATCTTAAGAGAGATCACACTTGACTAAGTTGTTTGGTATTAAGAAGGTTTTAAAATTTTGACTTCAGTGAAATAAGTATATAAGGACAATTTCTTGTTTCTAAAACCATTTATAAAAAACTATTATCTAAACCTATACCATATTAAGACTGTTTATAGATATAATAGTTTTAAGGCCTATAATATAATAATATAATGACGCACACCACAGACCACATAAATACTAACACACTCAACATAGCCCCGCACTAGGGAAACCCTGTGTCGCGGGTGGACATGACCATGGACATAGACAACCACAAATTACACCCAAACTCACGAGCGAAATTAATGTAGGCCATACAAATATTTCTTCCGATCCGGGAATCGAACCTGGGACCTGTGCCTGGCAGTCCGGCATGGCAACCGTTCGGCCACGGAGGCAGTTAAAATTATAAAGTGTGCTCCTTGGGTACTTCCTTTGACGAACTCTTTCACAAAGCGACTCTACTGCTACTAAAAATCATTCCTGTCAGTGCTGTGTTTCCACAGCACAATACCCTAACCGTAACCTAAGTGTGCGTATGCATAGTCAGCCGTCGGTGCTACATCATAGAACAGCTAGTTTTACTCTCCATCCCGAATAATTTACTCACACACACATTCTCAATAAAGTTATTACGAGTACATTATTACCTTTAAGTGGCAAAATCGCCAACGTCACCGCGGATTCATAAATCATAAAAACTAAAGTACCCGTCGAGTTTATGTTTCGACGTAAAAAAGTAACATAAATATAAGTTGGGTTAAACCATATTGTCATGAATAGATAATGTGAATTCGCACCCTTGATGTAATAAGGAGAGGTTTAAAAGTTTCATCATCATCATAAATACCCTGACTTCACCCACTGCTGGGTATAGGCCTCCAATCCGGATCCCTGCTAATCTCATTCAGGTCCGCCCATCTCGCCCCTGGACTCCTGACGTTCCTGTATACAGTCCTTGGACGCCACTCAGTTATTTCTCTCTGTGCAACTCTCATCCTATGCACAGCCTCCTGCGTGAACGTCCAGGTCTCGGTACCGTAAGTCATGGTAGGCTGAACACAGTGATGAAATAGTCTTCAGACATTGCGAAATTTTGACTGACTTAAGAATTTCGCCCAACTTCCCAAACGCGGCCCACCCGAGCTAAATTGTTTTGGTTCAATAAAAAAATTTTACGGACAAAATTAGTCGTAAATTTTTTTGTAGTTAGGAAATGAAACTATTTTTCCGGATTTAAATCGCGTATATTTGTTTTTTCAAACAAACTCTGACCAGTCTGAGTCCGATGCCTATTTAAAGACTTCCAGAGCGACCATGGCAATTTGTGTCCAGGAGGAAGACTCTCTTTTTTATAATATCAAGTGATGGGAGGAACAAACAGGTATCAAGTAGTAATCTACACGCCTGTCCATAACAGTTGCAGTGCCATTTAGAACTTTAAATCGTAAAGAGCTGAGACATAAGTTGATAAGTCTCAAGTGCCTGTAATTTCACCAGCACTCGTACCTTTCAAAACCGGAACGCATAAACAGTATTTAAATGATCATTTTAAATTTGCAAAAGCAGCAGGCAAGTTAGTCTAAACGGCCATCTTTTTTAATGATTGATCCTTTTTTCTTTGAGACATAAAATAAATTAAATCAATATATAATTTAATCTGTTCAAAGCTACGCAAAAAATGTTTAATTTACATATCGCACCCTTAGTAATATAAGGGCACAATCCAAAAAAAGTAGATTTTTGGGAAATCGCGTATTAAGATTCTGGATTCCTACATTACACCTATTTTTTCAAATAACATGCTTATTATTTAAGTTATAAATATGAAATTTGGTAGATTTGTTCTTTGATAAATGTATTATAAATAGCAATAAAAAAATAAATAATATAAATAAATTCCATAAGTTTCAAGCAAGTTAAAAAAACACTTTCAAGTTAGACCCATATAGTACAAAAAATATAACAGAAATATGGAGCTATTTAAGTTTCATCCCATTTATTATTTAAGTCCCTATCAATTCCCAAATTTCCCAAAAATCTACTTTTTTTGGATTGTGCCCTTATATTACTAAGGGTGCGATATACAAATTAACTTTGACAAGTAAGACAAATGAACATTAAAAATAAAATTTAGGTGCTAATTTTTAAAGCTAATAAATGTTAATTATATTTGTATACTAATGTTATATTAATTATAATATAATTCGACCTGGAAACAAACTCGCCGGTCGCTGCCACGACACGCTCGCTCGGCTCGTGCTGCTTTTTCATATAGTAACCTAAACTACTATATGGAGGGCGCAACCAAGAAAACCAAGATTTATTAGGATATCAATATCATAAGATGTACTGGTTATAAATGTAATGACATTATGTAATCGTTAAAAGAAAAGACAAATAATAAAAAAGCGATCAAACATTATTTTTGAATACCAAATATTAATTTAGTATGGTTAAAAATAATGATAGCATTACCTTGAATGCAGTTCATATGTAATTTATCCGTAGATCAATTAATACAGACGGAACAATTAATATATATATACCAAACATAAAAAAACTATATCACTTACTTAAAAAAGTGCACATTTACAATAGATCAATTATATCTATGAGGATCAAATAATATTATCCCTTACTAAAATAGATAATTTGTTTCATATTTATTTATTTATTTATTTATTTATTTATAAGCAAACTTAACAGCTATTACATCTTCTATACAATTGTAGATTAAAAAATTATAAAGCCAATTATAAAGTTTGACCTTTTAACATTTATATTGACGTTACTTAAGCTATTTCTGATATGTTATACAACAGTCAAATTTTCAATTAATAATAAGATTTGAAAAAACAAAAGAGAAAAAAAAAATGAAATACCAAATCTTTCAACTAAAATTCACATTAAAAAACAATCATATTATTCTTCAAGATTATACGACTTTAAATTGTCTTTTACAACCATTAGATCATTGTGTAATTGAATTTGTTTGTATGACGGCTTGTGTGTGTTTGTGTGTGTGTGTGTGTGGAGGGGTGATAGTGGGAAGTTTTGCTCTGTCTAGTTGTTACTTATAACTTATAACTTGGGGATGCTCTTTCAAAGCGTTAAGGAACTGATAGCGTGAAAGAAAGAAAATGTCGACATCCCTAAATCTGTCCTCGTACGTGCGCACAATTCTGTGCAAAACTGAGTGTTTTGCATAATTTGAGCGGGCCGTACCCGCATATAAGGAGCGCATATGCCTGGTGCGACGAGTACAGGCGCACAAGCCAATGATAGCCGTCAACTCGGGGCAATCGAAGACAGAGTTGACTATATCAAATAAAAGCCTCATATCAGACATTAGACGCCTATCCTCGAGCGATTGCAGTCTAAAATATTGCAGTCTATCAATGTAGCTGTCGTGCCTCTCGTGACTTTCGAGTCGGTAGGCCAGTCTACGAGTGAAACAACGTTGCACGGACTCCAGCTGAGCTATATGAGTTACATAGGATGGAGACCATATTGGCGCGGCGTATTCCATCACACTTCGAACATATGCGAAATACAGCGCCTTTATAGACTCCGTCCGTCGAAAATATTTCGTGTTTCTTTGAAGAAACCCAAGCATTCCGAGCGATCTCTGAGTAATGAAGTCAAAATGCGACGTATATAGCAGCTTATAATCCAGCATAACGCCGAGATCACAAACGAGCTCAACCCTAGGAATTGAAGTGCCGCTGAGATGATAACTATGAGAAATAAAATTACGCTTCCGTGTGTACGTGATTATTTGACATTTCTTGACGTTTAAATCGAGAAGATTTTGTCTACAGTAGTCGGACAGTCTGTCGAGGTCGGTCTGCAGATTATCACAATCAGCGGCGCAACGAATGGGCATGAAGATCTTTTTATCGTCGGCGTACATCAACACCTTCGAATACTTGAAACATGCCTCTATGTCATGCAAATAGATATTAAAAAGCAACGGACCTAAATGTGACCCCTGTGGCACGCCTGATGGAATGGGTTCAAAGCTCGACTTGAATGCGCCTACCCTTACAGCCTGTAGTCGATTTCGAATGTAAGACTCGAGCCATCTCAGCAAATCACCATGCACGCCAATGCCAATCAATTTAGATATTAAGATGTCATGATTAATACGATCAAAGCACTTTGAATAATCTGTGTACACAGTATAATATATATTTGTATTATTTTTATGAGTAATAAAAAGCATTTCCGACGTATGAGGTCTCATGTGGTTTTATTAGAGCAAGAGTACGAATTATTTTGAAATGTTACCAGTATACAGATATGATGGTAACATCTCTGTTTCTATCCAGAACAAAGACACAGTTTGCCTCTGACCCTGGGTCAGCTTACTTTGAGACTTAAGTCATTATTCGGAGAAATGCAAACTTAATTTATATTCAAAGCATCTGTCTTTTACGTTATCGCATTTCGTCGACTCTCATAGACAGTTTCATGAACTTTGACAGATTTAAGATTAAATTTACTAAGTGTAGTTAAAGTTTGAGATCTCTTAGTTAAAACTAAATCTCTTTTTTTATGATACTCGATCTCGGCTACATGAAGTCGGTTTCAATTGCATGCAGTTAATGCGTGCAGTTGATTCCGACTTCGCGCACTAACTGCAAACGTGCAGTCAATCTGTTAGCAGCCTAAGTGACATCGCAAAGATCTATCAAGAGAATATAAAAAACAGAAAGAGATGCACTGAATTTCTCTGAGTCCTTTTGAGTTGACTTCGTAATCCCTAAGGCAGCGCAACAGCAAACAAGGCTTATTGGAATAAGCCTATTAAGACTGGATTCTACACATTGCACTGTAAGGCATGGCTAACCACAGCTCTACTTATACACAACAGAATTAGAGGCCTTTCAATGCGTGCAAAATTGAACCCAAAATGCATGCATAGACTTTTACACATAGAATTGTAAAAGTACCGATATAATGTTTATATTTCGGTAACTGAAGATAAACTACTCGTTCACAATTCAAAGTGATTAAACGTTTTCCTTGAGGATATTGACTCCGAGACCATTTATTCACGTTTATCATTGAAAATATTTTTCAAAAAATATCGTAGGCAGAATTAACCTGAACGGACTGAACGGATCACTTTTCCGAATTTTTGCCGTTCAAATAGGTAGCAGCTGTGCCTTTCGTATAAAGTTTTTCTTTCACGATAGTTACACGTAAATGGCTATTTTGGAACATCAGCGTATATATATAACAGCGTATGGAAGCTTACACGTTGCTTAAATAAATTTGTCACTTTGTGAAGACGCTCTACTGTTTTTAGGCAATTTATTTTTATTCCTCGAACGTATATTGATTATTACTTTTCTTGAAAAATATTCTATTCTGCTCAACATACATCGCACCTCTAATAATAAAATGACGGAATTCGAAAAGCAACATTTTGGAAAACTGATAAAATAGAAATAAAAAAATGTGCTATCATCAATGTGCTTTGGGATAACCGTTCTGTTCGAAATTAAATTTGCCCGAAACAACGTCACGATTTTCGTAATATCTGAATCGGATTTATCGAAGCCGTTATTCTTGCAGGGCATTTTGCTATGCTTATTGCCAAGAAATGATTAGGTTAGGTTAAGTTAACCTGTAATTAGTGATAATCATTTAGTGAATAACCACGAAAGCCTTAGAATCTATATTATTTATAATGTTCTTAAAAGAACATTTTCCGCAGAAAATTTATTTCAGCATTGCAAAAATTCGATAAAACGTTATTTTGGGCAAATGTAATTTCGGACATCTGATAGGTAACTGTAATTTAAATGCTACCTTTTACTTTCGTACTTTATTATTTGGGTGTCTGTGACGAAATTCTGATACATCCTGGAGCACTGTAAGATAATAGTCTCAACAGCAAACTCCTTCTGCCCTACACCTAAGCACGTTTCTACCTTATCCGTACACATTTTGTGTTCAACTTTGCACGGCTTGTAATGATTAACTCTCGGCCTCTGTTTACACAAACTATCAAATACTCTTTGTTAAATTGGGTGAGTGTATAAATAGAAAGTCCTTTTGTTGATGAGTCGGTCTATTTATTCCAGCTTATTTGTTTGATTTGCTACAATGTACGTGTAAGCCGATTTGATGACCAAGGTAGTTGTGCGGTTAAGAAAATATTACACTTATCTACACAGAACAAGACAAACACGTTACGCATTTGCCGTGCTTTTTCGCTTTTATTGCATGGACGTTAGTCTTCTTCTGATCGGCTTTAGTAGATTCTAGACTGGCTGTGTTTACTCTCTAACAGGGCAGAGGGAGGATAGACGAGTAAGTCGCGGTTTAGATTCCGTCAGGTACAATTTAGTAAACTTTTCTGTGTTTCTAATTAAAAAATGAATCATTTTGGATTTTGCCATTATCGTTTATTAATACAAAGAACTTTTAGAAAAAAAAAACTTCGACTGAATTCGAACCAACGTCTTTTAGCAAGCCGTGCCAGACGCTATGCTAATACCAACTAAGCCACGGGACGAATCAGAGGAATTTACTAATATCTGTTTGTGCCTTTTTGATGTTTTTACCATTATCCTTGAAAAGCAGCGAAATGTACGCAACCGAAACTAAAGTCATAGATGTATGCTGTTACAGAGGAGCAACTAGAAAAACGGTGTAACTGTTAACGCTTCACAGTAAATTGATATTTATTTTCCAAGAATTTTAATTATTTTCAATTTACGCGACGGACTTTATTAAATTGGTTTTGGTCCAGGTGTTCTACATGTTGTGCGCCTGTTGTTAAGCAACAAGCCTCTCCATAACAGTCGCAGTGCCACTCAAAGCTTTAAATCGCAAAGATCTAAGGGGCACTGCCACTGCGTCCGTCCCCCAGAGCCATAAATTGACAAGTCCCATGTGTCTGCAATCCCAGCATCCACCAGCACCCTTACCCTTCAAAACCAGAACACAGTAATGCTGACATTACTGTTTGGCGGCAGAATTAGGTGTGGCAGTACTTAATCTAAGACTTTTTCAGTCAACCGTGACCACGGGACCTGTAAAGGGCCCGAAACGTCGGTTTGTTTGAAAAAACAAATATACGCGATTTAAATCCGGAAATATAGTTTCATTTCCTAAGATTTTTTTTAAATTTTTGATCAGTTCGATGTACAGAAGAAGCAATAACCTGGCTTAAAGCCATTCAAAAATAAAATGCCTGTTCAATCTAAGCTTGAGTAATCCTAAATAGCCGTAACCGTATTCGATGCTTTTCTCCTACGCATTAAGAAGAAGGAAGCAAAGCGTTTATTAAATAAAGAGAAAAAAAACTTTATTCTTTAACATGACAACAATATTGAACTAAATTGTCTGCTTAAAACTATATTAAAGAACGGGAAAAAGTTTTCAGGCTACTTCTGATACGTATTTGCCGATCAGGACACCTCAATTAATGATTAAAAAAAAATTTTTTTTTATGTATATTTTGTTAAAAGCTACGGTAGCCCAGTGGCAAAACGGTTAATTCTCAATGGAAGAGGTCTGATATTCGAATACCTGTGATGGCATGTTACCCTGAGACATAAGTTGTCAAGTCCCATGTGCCTGTAATTTCACAAGCATCCTTACCTTTCAAAACTAGAACGCAATAATGCTCACATTACGGCTTGGCGCAGAAATAGGTAAGATGGCAGTACTTCCTTGGACTAACTCTTTCACGAGCTCTACTGCTACAAGTGTCGAAAAAATGACTTTTATATATTGACCGGCTCTGGGTGTTAGTGGTACCGTTGTCGTTGTTGTTGTTAGTTTCTTAGTTTAGGTACTTACTTTGGTATAAGAGCAACGTTTGTGATATTGTCTATTAAAAAAAAACGCATTAAAGGTTGCGTTGCACCATAGTACGTGTAGCACTATACTTCGATCTACGTATTATGTGTGGATTGTCGATGCATCAAGTTCCGATCTATTGCTAATTCGATGTAACAAAATGTCTATTAACTTAGCCTTTTAAATACTACTTAAAATTAATTTGAAATCTTCAAAAAAACCCAGTATTCATTAAATAAAGGATGACTGCGATGATGATGTTGTTTCAAGGTCCGTAAAACCGGGTACTCATTAGTGGGCTGTAACTGTAACGTGACAGATACAGTAACGACGTTTTTGTGTGTACGCTTGAAACATGAATGAGTACCTGGTTATCGTCGGCTCACTGCGAACCGCACGCGTTCCGCTGGCGGCAAGCTCGCGAACCTTACTGCTTGGCAGCAGAAATAGGTAACCTAATTTTAGAAACTTTAATTACCATTTCCCGAATGTTGACTTTTCGTTTAGTGACCAATCGTTTGAGGTGTCAATTTGTCGCGTCGCCCAGACAAAGCATTGCAGGTTGGTAAGTCAAATTGTTGCCATACGGTGACCTCGCTCCACTGACACGAGTTGACTATGCGGTGGCAGCAATCAACGTGTTTACAATTTACCGTGGTACCGTCACAACTGAATATGTATTTAGGACACAGAAAGGCTCGGCACGGCCGTACTATTGGCAAAGTTCAAACCTTATCAATTTTAAAATAGTTTTGATTGCAAGTGGAGATTGTAGCTAACCCCGTCCCTTATTTTGTAGACACTTTTATTCACACACATATCATAAACTCTCTATGACGTGTTCAAAAACCGCAAATTTGGACCAGCATAAAAATAAACTGTTTTATTAGAAATAATTCTTATCTGTGAAAATGTTATTATTGCTTAATAATAGCATAAAATTCGATTTTATTATTACATTCAAATTTCAAACATCTTTGAAAAGCAAAACAATTTGATACAACCTCAACTCTAATATCAGTCGAGCTGAAGTTTAATTCGAAATGAAATGTCAATAGCAAACAATTTTGACAAATTTCACACGTTACTCGATATCGAACGATATGATAGTTGGGGCCGACTCTAGTTTGTCTATGAATTAAATAAAAACTACATTAGTGAGACGTGTGTGCGAAAAGATTTTATTTGCCGCCATTTCGCCAGTCGTCACATGCGGTCGTCTATGATGTGTTCAGGAGAACACATCATAAAGAGCTTATAATAGTATGTGTATAGATAAAGCAGTGTATGTAACTGTACATAATTAGGCATTAAAACACTACACATAAGTGTGATGTTTTTACACCCACACTCGTATTTTAATGCCTTTCATTATGTAACAGTCACATAAACTCCTATTTTGTCAAAGCCTTTTGTTTGTAATAAAAATATTATCTAAATGTTAAACGCCATTGGTTGATAAGAACACTCAAGAGTTATGAACGGTGTTGTTTGCGCGACACGTCCGTTCGTATCTGGGGGTCTACTCTCGATCTCCGTCTGACATCCGCCCGAAACAATTACTGCCAATTAAGCACTACGTGACCAAATGAAGAGACGCGTGATGCGAATGAAGCTTCTTTCTTGATACTTGTCTTTTAATTTTGTCGAATATTATACATTTTTTGACAGTAATTGTTTCGGACGGATGTCGGACGGAGATCGAGAGTAGACCCCCAGTTACGAATCCGAGAAATCGGACATCCGAAATGTCACAGATGTCCCTACGGACACTACTGTCATTTTATCTCTAGGTGTATAAGCGATATTCGTATGTTATCTATTCGGATCAAATTTAATGCATAAGCGACATCCCAAGTGGGTCCGAGTTTTCTAGAGTTATATAGTCCCGGATTTGGAACGAATCGGATTCAGTGCGCAAATGCCCTTAAGGTGGTTACACTTCGACTTTGCTGATGATATCTATATAGATATCATCAGCAAAGTCGAAGTCCTCTTCTCGAAGCAACATAAAATACTTAAAAACTCCATGTTTTCATCTTGGATTAGACTATACCCTGAAATACCTGCCTAACTTTACTCTAAATGAGTATTTAGCATAGTTTAATAAAAATACTTTCCATTTTTGTCATAATTGGCACAAAGTTCAATTTCGGAAATAAAGCGCGCTGTTAACTCTTTAGTGCAGTAGGAAATGAAACTTTTTTCCGGGTTTAAATCGCGTATATTTGTTTTTTCAAACAAACGGACGTTTTGTACCCTTTACAGGTCCCGTGGTCCCGGAAAAATAGTTTCATTTCCTATGTGCAAGAATCGCGAAAACCTAAGAACTCGATGTTTAGTACTATGTTACTGCCTCTGTGACCGAACGGTTACCGTACTGGTCTGCCACGCAGATGTCTCAAGTTCGATCCCGGGCTGGGAGAAATATTTGTATTGCCCTCATTTATTTATCTCAAGTTTGGGTGTAATTTGTGGTTGTCTATGGCACTGGTTTCACTAAATTATTTATTTATTTTTATAGCGTTATTAGTATTATTGTTCAGATAGGGCCAATTTATAAAAATACTGTGCAGTACTACGATAGGGTCTACGACTATGCAGCTACGAATCTGTCCCACAAGTGGAAGAAGATGACGTAGAGGCTTATGGTTACGCAGCTATGCTTGGAGCTACGAAAACTGTATTACAAGTGGAAGCAGTAGACTAGGCTATCATGATCCAAGAGTTGGCACTTATTGTAATTGTTTTACTACTTTATGTTACAGCATTTTAATTGTCGTTTTGCATGACTTTGTTAATTTTATGGCGGGATATGGCTATTCGATCTATTTCGCCCTTAATGCCATCTAGTGAGAACGTCATGTTACTAAAATGACGGTTATCGATTGATGTTACAAAGTTCTTTCCATTAATACTACTTTCCCGATATAAGGATGCACGGTACTTAATGGCTAAGATTCAGTCGGCCAGGGTCAGGGGGTCAGGGATTATTTTAGAGAATTCTATTAATTATTACAATCTCTGTAAGAAGCATCATCTTTTACCACTTGAAATGCGTCGTGATATTAGTGATCTAATGTTTTTAATAAAAATAGCATCATGTTTAACTCATTGTCCGGTATTATTATCACAAATATCACTTACAGTTCCCTCTAAATCTTTGAGAAACAATTCGCTTTTAGTTCTACCCCCGGCCCTTACTAATTATAGGCAAAATGAGTGTATGTGGCGTGCAAGCAATAATTTTAACATTCTATGTACTTCTATTGATCTGGATCTTTTCAATACGAGTGTGATTTCGGCTAGGACAGCACTAAGTGAGCATTTCTTTGACTCATAATGAGGCCTGCGGTTGTATTTTTATGTTTTACGTAATAAGTTATGCTTTATGCGAGAGGTTAGTTAAATTGTGCACTTTTATTATATTTCTATTTGTGAATATCGGTAATTGGCTATCAGTTGTTACAATTATTAGTTTTAAGCTGTTGGTATTCTTTTGAGATAAATAAATAAATAAGGCCCATATACTTCCGACATTTTTCGATTTCGGTTTTCACGAGACCCTCATCATGTGGGATGGTAACGTCGACATAAAGTACCCTTCACTGTGATCGATTAAGATATAATGTTATTTATTACACTCTCAGACACATTATTCGAGTCACCTTTTATTTTCAGTATTAAATACCCTAAGCTTAGACGAGGCTTGATTGTTCAAAAGTCATTATTTAGGCAATTCTGAAACCGGTATTGTCTATAGTCTGTCTATTTGGAAACGGAGTAAAATAACACAATCATTCTACATTTTGTTCGAAATTTAATTTGTAAGGGAAAACTTTGTATTGGATGATAACTATATTTTTATATTCTAGCCCTTTAATAGAAAAATGCAAGGAGCCCACTATGTACTATGATTTCAACAAATTCTATACGACCATTGCGGTGTCGCGAAGTAAGGGCGCGTTCCCATTATGTCGTAACGTTTTATTTATCGTTAGACGACTGTCGCGTCTAGCCTGTTCCCATATCATGACTATACGTCGTGACTGTGTCGTAGAAGTATATTTGTCGTTAAGCGACTGTCATGTCTAACTGTTTCCACTAGATATTGATGACAATTTATCGGTTCACCGCAGCCGCCTCGTTGTTTGCACGACAAAATCGTTTGAAGCTGCGATTATCTGTCGGCACATTTTTATCGTGACGTTTTATTTATCGTCGGACTGTCGTTCTAGCTTTTCCCATTGTCACGACAGTCTATCGTCTTAACGTCAAAAAAGTCGTGAACGACAGTTAATTGTGTTGTTCTATGTGTGAACAACTTCATTAAAATATGTAAACCATGACACTTTAAACTGTATGGCTATCTATCGTCACGACATAGTGGGAACGCCGCACACTGCAGCGTCCCTTCCCGCTTCGTCTCTTGGTCCTTTATTCGATGTGCACACGTTCTGTTGAAACAGTTCAACGCACCATGTGGCATGTAGTTCTAATTTATAAGTAGTACAACGCAGCGTCGCCGCTGACATCGAAACGCTGACAAAGAAATCCGACAGACACAACGTATCGTGTGGTATCGCTCTTACGTATCCAAAACTGTATTATTTGTATTTGTAATAGTTACATACACTATTATTGTAAGTTTACTGAGAAAATTACTAAATGATAAATGACTTTTTAAGTTGATAGAAATAAAATATTAACATAATATTACACAGTCCATAAGTGATTTGCTATACTTTACATAAGTGTTAATAGATAGTTAAAAGCTAAACCAAACAGAATTAATTTAATTATCGATTTGATCCAAATATGGCCTCGATGTTAAAGCCACAGTTTTACAAGCGAGTAAAGTCGGGCAAACAATCAATTATTAATGGCCACAGTGAAGGTAGCCGGTCGATGGGATGCTACAATAAACCAGCCTTATGCTGTTCACCGTTTGGATGTTTTTTTTTTTATTATATAGCGTTTGGCGTAATCGAAAGTTTAGCAACTGTGGCGAAGTTGTTTTGTTTAGATCCACTATTTTTGTTGAAAGTGTGCCAAAAAATTACATTGTGTGACAAGATACATAGCTGCCTATGTATACAGCCACACAGTGGTATTTACACAATCTTGTAAGTCTATACATGTCTATGTTGTTTGTCATCAATTTGTATGATTTTGGATGAAATATACTAATGATTAGAAATATAACGTTCCTTTTTTAAGCGACTTCAAAAAAAGGAGGAGGTTCTCAATCCGATAGTATGTTTTTTCTGTATGTATGTTACGCGGTAACTCAAGTATTTGTGAACCGATTTTCATGATTCTTTTTTGTTGGAAAGAGGGTACCTCCATAGGAGTCTCATTTTATTTTGAAGAAAATCATCCACCTCTAAGGGTGGCGAACACACGCATGAGGATTCATTTTTGTAAATAGCGCCTAAATTTTATACGGAGCAATTATTTTAATGGTTGATTTTGCTATATACAATTCTAGACGTTTTTCTCTCTCAATATGCTTTGAGTAATGAGAACTGATTTTTATTATCTCCAGTGTCAAGTCCCGTATAGTTGCGAACTAGGGAATGACTCCGGGTTAGCGCACTTTCCGGTAACCGATTTCAATAAAACTTAGTAATTATATGTAATTCCACGTACTTTTGAGGTCGCTTTTTTTAGTATTGTGTACTGAGATTATTATCTTTAAATCAAGAGAACACCGAACATTTTGTACGCTTCCTAACCACAAAAGCAACCATTTTCAGGTAAATAAAGTTTTTTTCATATTTTTATGTCGGAAACAAATAGAAAATGATATTGATAACACAGAAACAAAAATCGTGATACATTGTGCTTTATAGGCCTAGCGCACACTTGTACAAACTACACTTTTGGAAATTTTACAGTTTAAAAGTTTCACTTCGAATTCCAGAAACAACTTGCCATGTATGACTGATTTATAGCATTTAACTATTCGGTAGTAATTTCTTTTATGTAAGTAGTAACTCAATGGCTCTTACAGTAAGCTTGCAGAATTATCGGTCAATTAAAATGGAAGCCCATGCACTTATCACTTTTGAGTAGACATGTGTAGCGCCTTAGAATTGTAAGTGTAGCGCTTAATACTTGAGGTATAAAAAAATTATCCAATTATTACATTTGTGCTCGTAACACTCAAGTACTAAAATCACTTAACGTGATTGTGCACAAATTTTGACCAATATTCTCAGTATAATATGAGTTCAGTGCCTCTGTGTAACTAAATTTTTTTGTTTCTGGAAATAAAGTCAGTTAATTTAAAAAGGTAGGTAGTAAGTAATTCCCTAAAAAAATACGATCACTTCAACTATTGGAGTTCTGTTTTGAGCTCTGTTAGTTTATTTGGCAATCTGTCTGTCTGTGTGTGTGTGCGTGTGCGTGTGCGTGTGCGTGTGCGTGTGCGTGTGCGTGTG
>NW_020653993.1:6052604-6100814 GCF_003589595.1 Hyposmocoma kahamanoa
GTGTGCGTGTGCGTGTGCGTGTGCGTGTGCGTGTGCGTGTGCGTGTGTGTGAGTAAAGAGTTTTTAAAGGATTAAATAAACTTGTGGAAGTGTGAATGGCCACTTCCTTGAATATACATCTATGTCTCATACAAGAAAATCGTGGGTTAAAACTGTCATTTATATCTTTCTTATTAGGGCTTCTAGCTTTGAATACAGTGCCCTCTGGTGTCGAGTAACGGAACTTGAAAGCAAATAGATCATGTTAGTCCTTATTAGCTGTTTAAAAATAGTAAACGTTACTGGATTCATATTAGGTCTTCTTTTATTACGAAAAAGTATATATTTTTGAGTAGTATGTTAATATTTGGTATAATAAGGCTACATCTGCAAAAGAGAGAGTAGCAATAGCGCTTCTTGTGATAGAGTTCGTCCAGGGAAGTACTGCTTACCTATTTCTGCCGCCGAGCAATAATGTGTACATTAATGAATTTGGGTTTATAATATATGAGACTTCTTCGTTCCCATAAAAATTTACCCTATTTTTTCGTAATTTTAGGAGGACCAATAAGATAAAATACCTTCAGTTTAACGCATTTAACTTCTCTTTAAAACTTATTATATTAATCCCTTTTAAACAGCCAGCAGTTCCTTTTATTTTGGTTCCTTAAAACAGGCATTGCTATTTTATTTAGAATAGTCTATATTATTAGCCATTTAAAAGAGGTCCCTAAGGTAAAAGATTTTTCGTTAAATATACTTGCTTTTAAATTTTGTCGATCAATGGTACGTCATAAATGAATACCGTAGCTGAGTAACAACAAAATACGCAATGATATAGTGAATTACGTTAATACGTCAGTGACAACCCCGGGCGCGCTGGTGCCATATTGATTAATCACATCCACATAAGACCGACATTATGATTGGACAAATTATGACCTACTTACGTTGTTTGGCTGGGAAATAAGTTCAATAAAAAGATAATGTCCTCTAAGCTATTTATCATTTTCATGTCTCCGGGTTTATGTACTCATCAGCTCGATTAAATAATATGAGTTAAAATTTGAGCACACTTTTATTGGGATGTTTTATACAAGGACTTACACATTAGACGATGTCGTTTTATAAGTTAAGAGCGGTGGGAAAAGGCGAACGATGGAGCTTTTCCGCACGACGACGTAGAGTTATTCGGAGTAAGTGAGCGCAGTGGGTAAGTGTGCGCAAGAGTTATATCTCCGGAACTGAGGAAGAGGCGTAGGTTATTTTATTACGTTTATATCACGAAGAGTGTGCGAGGGAATTACACGAATTAATTCCGCCTTCCCCTTTTCATCATCGGGTACCAGACGTAGGCTGGGGTTGCACCCCTATGTTGTGGATATTCCAAGGACCCTCACAAAGCGTTTCGCTTCCACATTTATATAGCGAACGGCTATGGAGTGATATTGCAGACTTATTCTTTGAACGTTGTAACTTGGACCTTTTCAAGGCGAGAGTGAATAGGCATTCTTTACATGTGTGTGTGCAAGCTCCATCGTCACTTTCCATCAGGTGTGATGGAAGTCCAATGCGCACTTCTTTCTTTAATAAAAAAGAAATAAAAACTTCGTTTGGGTCAAACGAAGGAGCCTGAGTGACTAAATTAGTTTCGAAAAATTCTGACCTGAACTCACTCACTCCTCAGAGGAGACTTTATTCGGCAGTTTGTCATATATTGGGTTATTTATTGAGATTTTTTGTAGAAATAACTCCACTAGTTTTTGTTGTGATTACGAATACAAAGGTCAAACAAAGTCAAAAAATCATTTAAGGGGCAATGTATACGCTTCTATAACAAGATTCTGGTTGATATACAAAATTTGCCTTTCACGAGGTTTAAAACTATAGTGAAACAAAAACTTTATACTAAAGGTTTATTATACAACTTCTGCGTACTTGGATGACAAAAATCCGTGGTAGTAACCCGTTTAGCTCATGGAGGTAGTCTCGATCTCTGATGTTTCAAATAAAAAAAATATATTGTAAATTTTATTTACAAAGAGCAACCCCTAGAGTTTCTTGCTCATTCTTCTCAGGGGAATCTGCCTTACGAATGAGCGGTAGAGTTTAACCATTGTGACGATTTCAAGTGTAATAATGCTTACCTATGAAATAAAGATTATTTTGAATTTGAATTTTGAATTTGAATTTGAATTAAAACAGAAAATCTTCGTCGACCCGGTGGGACTTGTGCACCACGACTATGCTGCACCGTAGCCTTGCTCTAACCGTCAGAGACACGGTTTTAGTTACCGAGTCGTCGAAATTCTCCTATGGGTGTATATAGTGGGTTGATAATGATGATAATTAAATCATACAACTTTTACTATGGCGACATTTCTGAAATCGTGAAAAAAATTATGTTTCACATATTGAATTTGAGTAGGTTAAGAAGACCCATGCCCAGCGGTGGGACGGTAGACGATTATAGATAAATAAAAATATTAAAAAAAATTATTTTTCCACAAAACATATAAACTATAAAATTTAGTAATAAATATTAATAGTAATGTAGACACAATAGACGAAGACTCAGCACACCAGCATCACCGATTTTCAGTCTTTCCTTATAGCTATTCGCTTGCTGAACCAAACTGATGATCTTAGCGGTAATAGAGCTCCTTGGGAAAGAATTCGTCTAAGGAAGTACTGCTAGTGATAGGCGTTGACTTATTTAACTCGATCAATTCAAGCTACTTTTATATGAACTCGAGCTAGGTCGGTTCGGTACCCGCCCCGCGCGAGTCGAATACTTCATTCATACAGCGCACCAGCTACTCGTTCTACTCGGTTGGTTCGGCGACCTTCGGAACACGCTCGAGTCGCGGCCGACCGGTCATGCCCAACTCGGTGAATCGTCGGGTCGAGTTCATAATGAATATACGAAACATCGCTCTCGCTACTTGCGACTCCCGATTGCTCTGTCAGACACTAAGTCGAGTCAGTTGAAAAAAATACAACTGGTTCCATCGCTAAGTACTTTAGCATAACGCGTTCCAGTTTTGAAACACCCTGTAAGTTGAAATATTTTATCGTAACCGAAATTAATTTCAAATGAAACTATTTTTTCGTACATAAAATCCCGCAACATAAAGTTGACTAGCTTGTAGTTGCACCAGCACCCTTACCTTTCAAAATCGGAAAGCAGTAATACTCACGCTACTGGTGGCAGAAATAAACACGGCTACCGTACTTCCTTGGACAAACTTTTTGTAGCAGTCGACCTTCTTGTGAAAGAGTTCGTCCAGGGTAGTACTGCCACCTTGCCTATTTCTACCACCAAGCAGTAATGTCAGCATTACTGTGTTCCGGTTTTAAAGGGTAACGGTGCTGGTGAAATTACAGGCACTTGTCAACTTGTCTCAGGCTAATGGTGTGGTAGCAGTGCTCGTCTGAGTGACACTGCAACTATTATAGACAGGCGTGTCGCTTTTGCCCGTTCCGTCACTTGATATCATAAGAAAAAAAAAAGTTGTATTAAACACCAAATTGTATAGAGGCTGTCTGTATTGCACTTTATGTAATAGGTGTTTACCTTGTGGTTTAGTTCATGATGAAACCATACAACTTTTACTATAGCAACATTTCTGGAATCGTAGAAAAAAATCCAGCAAGTTAGCGCGATGTTATACCTAAAGCCGGGTACTCACTAGCGAGTTGTAACCGTTGCATGTTATGTTACCAAAAATCTTAGTGTGTGCGTGGTTCGCGAGCTTGCTGCGAGCGGAACGCGTGCGGTTCGCAGTGAGCCGTCTGATTGAAGACTGTTGCAAGCGTACACACTAGAACCTCGTCACTGTATCTGTCACGTTACAGTCACAGCTCGCTAATGAGTACCCGGTTTTATTCCGTTTTCGCGATTTTTCCCATGAAAAATGTTGTTTGGTTTTTCTTAATGAACAGGGCCCTAAAAGGGTGTTTGCTAATAAATCACGACCTTGTATATATATACGAACGTGGCGGCAACGTGCTTGTAGGTAATTTGTATTAGAAGCTGTTAAAGTACAAGATCGTTAAACAATATGTATGTTTAATAAGGAATACTCCGTACGCCGTCGACCGCTCGAAGGACAAACCAATCCATACTTAAGCAGCTCAGTATCGCAGATAGACTTTCCATAGTATGCTACCAGAGAATCCTAAAGTATTTGGGTCATACTGTACACCGACCACCAGACAACCTTGACAAACTGAGAGGCGGAGACAGAATCAGATCGTCCATAGTCTCCAAAACCTTTCAGGGATACGACACCTTCAGCAATGACGACTAAGAAGAAGATATATAGATATACACTTTATTGCTTACAAATAAGAACAAAAACAGAAACAGCTTTAATCTGATGTGAACAAAGGCGGCCTTCTAGCTAAAAGCGATCTCTTCCAGCCAACCTTTGAAATGTAGTAAAGCTAATCAGAGCGGGATAAATAGTGTGTCAATAGCAAAATTTGAATTATATAAATCAAAGCTTACATTATATTTTATCAAATAATAAAGAATGACATAATGTACCTATATTTATGAGCGTATACTGTCCCACTGCAGCAAAGGCCTCCCTCCCCTCTCTCCACACCTCTTTGTTTTGCGCCACTGAGGTCTAGTCCTTTAGGTGCGCGACTAGCTGGTCTCTCCATCGACGCTTTGGCCTGCCGCAAGGTCGTTTTCTATCTTCAGGGATCCATTCTGTGGTGACCTTCGCCCACGACTTGTCTGACATGCGGCAGACGTGACCCGTCCAGTCCCATTTTAATTTACCGGCTTGTTTGTATTTAGGCAAAAAATGCCAGACATTCCAAATTTCAAAATTCATTCCAAATTTCTGGTCTCAAACTAGGGAATTTCTTGTACTATAAGTACCAGAGTAACAATAATTCTGAGGGCAACGCCCAGAATACCCTGACCAGAACCAATTAAAAATTTTTTTGTTTCAAATTTGGTGCAAAACAGGGATCAAATCTGGAACCTCATCAAGCGCCCATTTTATAGGGCTCGTACTATATACAAATAGACGGAAATACGCGAAGAAGACTACTGAAGGAGTGTTTGCGTTAGATTCTGGTTGATAATTTGATTTCGTTTCGTTGTCATTCTTTAATTAAACTGCTGATTTGCCATCCTACGGCGGATTGCAATATGAATTATTAAATTTAATGTGACAATTATTAAGCAATTCTGTACTTTATCAAAGCATTATTACAGTCATAAACTTAACGAAACATTGAAACTTCGTAGCAGTAGAAAGTGAAAGAGTTTGTCCAGGAAAGTGTTGCCACCTTACCTATTTCTACCGCCAAGCTGAGTAATGTAAGCATTACTGCTACTTGCAAAGGTGCTGGTGAAATCATAGTCCCATGGGACTTGTCAACTTATGTCTCAGAGTAATGGGCGTAGAGGCAGTGCCCCTAAGATGTTTGTGATTTAAAGCTATGACTGCAACTGTCATAGATAGGCTTGTCTCTTATCACGAGGTACACTTGTTCGTCCCGCTATTTTATATCATAAAAAACTGATTCGAGAACTTTTTACTTTTCAAAATTGGTTCCACTCTAGACTCATCTTAAAACTACTACTTTGTGTGAACATTTATTTTAGGAATTTAAATATAACACGTTATCTACATTAAAAAAAATATTGCTTGTATGTTGTTCCCGTAGGCATTCCATTATTATTCACACGAATTCGATGAAACTTTGATGCATAGTTGTACCCACGCCTGCAAAAGTTGCTGAACCATGGAACCATTGTAATATATCAGGTGGGTCAGTAAATTCAATTAAAGTTGACAGTGGGATTGCAACAGGTACAGCTAGTGTTACGGATGGTGGAGACACAATGTGTGAATTTCGTGACTAATTGGAGGGCTCTGATTGGCCGGGGGCGTACGCAGGCATTTAATAGGGCCGGTACTGTAAGGGAGACACCGTATATTATATAGATATGAATTTAATAAGATTTGTGCGCGCATTACTCATTCATAACTTCGACGTGTAAAATTACGGAACTAAGTCAGATGGACATAGATTACGATATAGTTCAAATAAGTTTCATAGAAGTGTATACAGCCCACTTGTATAGCAAGTTTCAATAAACCGGAAAATTGCGAGAGTCCCGAGTTTTATTGGAGAAGAAAGAAGAGTACTACAGTTCCGGCACGTTGTGATTTCCATTTTGACAGATTACGACAGTGAGGTTAAACCTCAATTCATTATAAAGCTGATTAAAAAGTTTTAATTATTAATATACCGTCAATTCGAAACTGCTTTGTTTTGCATTAAGCTTTGACGCGAGTTTGTCGGAGGTAGAAGTTGTGCTGGATAGCGATCCTATAAGTAACGATAGTATTAGATTCCATTTTTTTAAATTTCGAAAAGCAAATGCGCTTCACTATTGATAACAATGTACATCAATTAGCTCCTTCCAAGCGGACAAACGTCAAATCGATCATAATAATGTGTCGGTACTCAAAAAATTTTCAAATCTCTCTCTCGGTCAAATATTTATGTCTGTCAAGTTAATTTCATTTTAATATCACATCAAAGCAAATTTTTGAACTAAAAAAAATAATTAGGTTTTATAATACTGATTTTTTCCCAGAATGGTTTAAATAAAGTGCCTTAAATAAAGATAAGTGTCGTGTGCAGACAGTGATACAATGGAAAGAAAAGGCATTCAAACAAAATGCGAAGAAAAGTAAGATCCATTAAACTTAGACGCAAGTGATCGTGACGTTGGGTAAACTTAAAAGTTTTTCGCCTTATGTAGGGGGCGACCTTTTTTTCCACTCCGCTAAGTATTTTCAGAAAGTTTCTTTAAAGGAACTATTAATAATGGGTTTATGTCGTGCTTTACATAACCTTAAAATAGACTATTTCATCATCATCATCGTCATCATCATCAAAGATCTCCAGACTAGTCGGTCGGTCGGTCACCATCATAGCATACCGGTACTGTTCCAAATGCTGTTGCTGCTAAACTGAATTTGGAGATTGTTAAATGACCCTAACATTTTGGAACGCCCTTCAACACGCCTGCTCTAAAAAAATCTACAATTTTCAGTTGCCAATAGAAGAGCGTCTAACACAATAAAAGATGAAAGGGGATAAAAATAATAATAATGATAAATAACGCTCACACTAATAGCCCCGCACTAGGGAGACCCTATATCGCCGGTGCCATGGACACACACGTAGACAAAGTTTTGGTAAACATGAATCTTCTCATTTTAGTTTTGAAGGTGGACAGGGAATCATAAAAAATATCCAAATTTTAATAACAGATTATAGGTTTTAACAATTTTACTTATAAGAAGACATACCAAGATTGGTTCTAGAGACACGAGTTTTAAAAGGTGTATAATATATGTATGTAATAATACATATGTATATTGCTATCGCCCTTACAAACTGAGCTACGCATCCGGTTAGCAGATCGTACCAATTTCTCTACTTAATAACGCACACACACAGCCCCACACTAGGGAGCCCTTGTATCGCGGGTGCCATAGACGCGCACATAGACAACCAAAAATTACACCCAAACTCATGAGAGAAAAGCCATACTAATATTTCTCCCGGACTGGGTATCAACACCCGGGACCTCTGCGTGGAAGTTCAGCATGCTAACCGTTCGGTCACAGAGGGAATTACATAACGGAGGGATAAGTAAAGACTTACTTTTAAATAAGCACTAAAAAGTGCTTACAAACAAACTAGTTACAAAGTTGTGAGTTTTTGAGTGACAAGAATTTTTTTATCTAGTTTGTACCTTAATTGTTTCTTTTGCATTATATTGCGTTATAAAAATTTAAATACCCTTGTAAGTAGGTACAGGGTTAAGAGCAAGTCAAGCTTGACACTTGAGAATAAAACTCAGCTGTATACCGCTTACGATAACAACGCTCTAAAGTACAAAGTGTCAAACTTGACGTGCTCTTGACTGTACAAGGCTATATACGAATATCTAACCTAAGTTTAAAACCTATCAATGCACGAATGCAATGGATAAATAAATAAGAACCACGCTTTGCATACCAAGTCATATAATTATGAAGTATATCTTTTAAAATTTATATAACACCTTTCTTCAATATATTTTCCCTTACAGTTAGAAGAAGCGACAATCAATAAAGAATTACTCGTTCCTAAGCCAAGCCAATCACATATCTAAAAGCTGTAATTTTTATTTTTACGAAAGCAATGTAATAGCAAAAGTCACGCTAAAACAGTATTAGGTACGGTATAAATCAACGTGCAGTAACTTTAGTTACAAATTTTATTTTATTTTTGGTGTGATTTATTACCCCAGGCTTAATTATTTGGCTCAACTAGTTGAGCAGTGCGAAACGAAATGTATCTATTTATATTGTTAATTAATTTACAGAATTCCTTCTCTGACTTCATATAATTAATAATATTTAATTGTTGTCTACGGTACAACTGATGCCCCATTATTTATTAACACAACATAGCCCCGGACTAGGGAAACCCTGTGTCGCCACAAATTAATAAAAATGGAATTAAATTAATTTGCTACTCCGCGAACCCAGTGAAGGTTAATAAAGATGGTAATAACAGATCTTAGAACAGATCGAAATAATTAGATACAACATCAGGGGTTGTATAATTAATGAACAATTGAATTTTGCATCATCACTTTTATTACGGGTATTTTCGGGTTTCAATAATAGCAACAGTGGAGGCAGCGGGTATAAATACACCAACCGTTCTGAACGAGCTCACTTTTCGGCCAAGGGTCGAGCAGTTATTGAGGATGCCTCGTGGAGAGGCGAAACACGTATCGGGTATATTTTTGGTGATGGTTTGTGACTATAGTTGCGCTTGTGTTATTTATTTTATTAATTTTATGCGGAGGGAGGGTGGGATAATTAACTGCATGAAAAAATATTCAACACAAGCGCAGCTATTTTGCACCATTTAACCTTCGCTGGGTTCGCGGAGTAGCAAATTAATTTATTTCCATTTTTATTTACATGGACTTCCGCAAAGTAACGCCTGAATCTATTAATTAACCACAAATCACACCCAAACTCACGAGAGAAATGAATGTAGGCCATACAAACATTTCTCCTGACCCGGGAATCGAACCTGGGACCTCTGCGTGGTTGTTCGTTGCATGCGTGGCAGCGTGGTATGGTAACCGTTCAGCCACAGAGGCAGTTAAAGTTGTACACAGTAGAGCTTCTTGTGAAGAATTCGTTCAGGGAAGTACTGCCATCTTATCTATGTTAAATTTTCAAATATACTGTAAAACGATACACAAATATCGAATACTTAGGATTCCATGGTTTAAAATAAGTAAGATTTCGAAATACGAGTCATGGAATACATAACCAGAAATAGAGACGAAATAGAGGCCATCCATCCATGGCAACTCAGGCAATGGGCCTTATATCACTTTTAAATATCAACTCTAGTTTATACTGAAATCACAAATTAGAAAACTGAAACAGTACAGCGCAACTGACCTCTGTGTACTCTGTGTCTCCGTATATTCCAAGAATTATCTGTAATAAAGATCTTATCTATCTGTAATAAGTATCTTGTAATAAAGATCATATTTCTAAGTATGGTGGGCTGTTTCATTCGGTGGTGTGGGAAAAACAGCAAAACATCTAATTACAAAACAAACGGAATCACATTTTTAATTAAATATTAAATGTGTAATTTTTCAATTGTCGTCCTTTATAGCAAAGCTCAAGTCAAACTGGTCTGGATTTGAAATGATACATTCGACGACACCCGTCAATTGTTTCAAATTCGGGCTGGCCAATCGGAGCGCAGTCGGCACCGTAATGATTTGGCAGAATAGTTTACTATCAAATTAAATAACATTTCGTCTCTATTCCTGGTTATATGCTCGATGGATTTATTGCATGGGTTGTTTTGTGATCAAAATTCATAGGTAAGTTATCGACATTGTTAGCGATTTTTTTTAAATACCAAGTGACGAAACGAAAAAGTCGTACGCCTGGTGGTAAGCGACATGTTTATCGATAATAGTTCCAGTGCCACTTTGAGCTAATTAATCCCAAAGATCTTAGGGGCACTGCCACTGTGCCCATTACCCTTAGACATTAGTTGCCAAGTTCCATGTGCCTGTAATTTCAAGCCGGAACGCAGTAATGCTCACATTACTGCTTGGCAGAAATAGGTAAGTACTGCCCTGGACGAACTCTTTCACAAGGTTTTATTTTTAAGTTACTTGACAACCCTGTAATGACTCTAGTGACGCAATCGACAACAATATTCTTAATAAAAAAACCCGCAACACTGAGATGTTTCAAATCAAAATCGCCAGCTGTTCTAAGAATATAAATTAATTAAAATTCCCGGTACGCGTCTGTAAGGAGCTTACCTTTGTCAGACTTCTCGCTTCAATGAGACAAGAATCCAAGAAAGTGTTTTTACAATCGATATATTGACTTGTGTTATGCTTATATTATGATACAAATAAAATAAATTACAAACAGTGTTCGAGTAAAACGGAGTTGGCTCTGAGAATTTATTCTGCTACTAAAAACAAAGCGGACAAGGAGCACGTGTGGCGTGAGTGTAATTGGGAATAGTATCTATAGTATGAATCATAAATAGATGCACAAAATGTAAACAAAGAAATGTCATGAAATTTCATTGTCAAATTGTGAATGCAGGTGTGCTAAACCTTCCATTTTAACGGAATTGTACAAGGAGGAGATAATCATTTTCTACAATTTTAATTTCTACGATATTGATAGGCATGTTTGACTTATCCACGAAGATAAAAATTTAACAAACGCACTACGGAGATAAAAACAACATTCGAGTTCGAGAAACGAAACGACAGAATGGCAGAAGTAAAAATGTTTTTAATCCCGATTGCTTTACCAGTGTCACAAAATTATTTACGACCTTATACATAGTCTTTTTATTATAATTATTTTATACGACGAAAATAAGTAAAAACACGTTTCGCTAAATGTTAATTGTTCTAAGTTTTATTAGATTATAGCTTGAAAAGAGTTTTAAACGTTTATTGTTGTCAAAAATAGAAAACTGCTATTTAAAATGTATTTTTTTGCTTGGTTATTATGATTTTTTTAGCGCTGACACCCTGTATCGCGGGTGCTATGGACTTACACTTAGACAACCACAAATTACACCCAAACTCACGAGAGAAATAAATGTAGGACATACATTGACTTACAATTATATGGACGTCGGGTCCGCGCTAAAAAGTGTCCGCACTTGTAAGGCGCTAAAATCGTATACAGAGCGCGACACTTCGCTTTAGTCTTCATTTGTTCTACTGACAGCGCGATACTGCGATGACATTACAATTTAAATTTCGAATAGGTTGACTTGGGACATTTTTTTCGTGGTTTTTGTATTAGACCCGTCGTCCATTTATTTGTAAGTCAATGAGGACATACAAATATTTGCGTGTCAGGCCAGCATAACCGTTCGGCCACAGTGGCAGTTACTATAATAGTTTGAATATTTTCTTTGGTTCATTAATTATGAATTAAATGTTATCAAAATAAGTTTCTTCTGATGGAAGGCTATTCGATGTATATGTAACGGTGGTGCAATTAAATTGAATTGTGTTTAGAAAACCAAATGATTCAACAAGGCCAGCCTGAAAATTAGTACCACGTGTCACACGGCTACAAGGTTTAGACTGATGGAAACGGATGGAACAAGGGTGGCCCTGTACACTCGTTCTCCGTTCGACATTCGCCCGAAACAAATTACTGTCAAAAAAATAAACCCGACCAAATTTATAGTCGCATGATGCGAATGAAGCTTCGTACTTGACATTGTCTTTTCAATTTAGTCGAGTGTTACTTATTTTTTATATTTTAAAATGCCAAGCGACGGGACGAATAAATCGTGCACCTGACGGTAAGCGACACGTCTATCCATAACAGTTGCAGTGCCACACAAACATTTTAATCGCAGAGTTTTTAGAGTCACTGCCACTGTGCCTGTCACCCTGAGACATAAATTGACAGGTCCCTTGTGCATGTAATTTCACCACCACCAACCTTCGATGCCGGAATACAGTAATGCTTACATTACAGCTTGGCGGCTGAAATAGGTAAGGTAGCAGTAAAAGTACTGCACGAACTACCTGAAGAACGAGAGTAGATCCCCTCTTTTGACGTTGCTGTTGCAGTTCCGTTATTACTATATTCTGTTTTCTATGGTTGTGGTAACGGCAACGGCCAAAGAATGGAATTCTTGCCTGTAGAGTTATACTTTTACGTCTAGTCCCCTGGTGATGAAAGAGAAAGGCGGAATTAAATTGTTCAATTCCATCCCATACTCTCCGTGATATATCCTACAACTAAAACTGCCTTTGTAGCCGAATGACTGTCATGCTGGTCTGACACGCAGAAGTCCCGGGTTCGATTCTCGGTCTGGGAGAAATATTTATATGGACCTACATTTATTTCTCTCGTGAGTTTGGGTGTAATTTGTAGTTATCTATGTGTGTGTCAATGGCACCTGCGACACAGGGTTTCTCTAGTGCGGGGCTTTAAGTGTGTGCGTTATTATTATTATTATATCTTTTAGAATACCTATCGTGAAAGCTAGAAATTACCTAGAAATTAGAACTATGCTTTCTATTGTTTCTGTACTGTGTGCTCATTAGTAACAAAAGTAAAATACCATGATGTCTGTCTCATAATGGGCTAGGTACAGACTACGAGCTTCCACTTGCTGTTTTAAAAAGTAATCAGAATAAACGATCTTGTGTGAAAAGACTGATGCGTGTGGAGAAGCGGAGGACGTCACATGCCTCATTAATAAATGTTTTTTACTTTATCTAGACAGAAGGCAGTTTGTCAGCCAACGTTCAAAAAATTCGAGGCGACGCAACGGTGATTAACTTCGAGCAAAAATAAATGACACAAACATGTGTATATGTCATTTAATATGTCACGATATTATACTAGAATTTTAAATGACACTTCACAATAACATACTCGAACATTTAAATAATAAAAATTGCCATTCAAATCAGGAAGGGACAAAGAATCGCAAAATGACCCTTGGTTAAAACTTGGCCACGTTTTGTAGCCTTTACTATAAAATGTAGTTTATTATAAGTCTTTTACTTTTGATAATAATAACGCACACACACACAACGCAGCCCCGCACTAGAGAAACCCTGTGTCGCGGGTGCCATGGCCACACATATAAACAACCATAAATTACACCCAAATTCACTAGAGAAATAAATGTAGGCCATGCAAATATTTCTCCTGGCCAGGGAATCGAACCTGGGACCCTGAGTGGTAGTCCGGCATGGTAACCATTCGGCCGCAGAGGCAGTTAAAATATAGATAATCATTAATTCTGAACAGTTTTAGCAATAAACATTATATTATGTGTAGATGAAAGGTTTTATAATAATAATCTCAAAAGTTTCCGCTGTGTATTATTTTCATTGGAATCACATCCATGTGCCAACTTTTATTGATAACGGTTAACGGATATTAGATGAAATTCAATAAACCGGATGCATCCCCTAGTTTTCCCGAACTCTACACATTGTAAAATAAACTATTGCCATCTCAGCTAGTCGTGACTTTAGGAATTGTTAAGAGCTCGAGACATCAGAAAAAATAATTAATTTCGGTCATGATAAAGAATTTCAACTTATTAAATACAAATAAAGGATAACTCACGTATTTAAGTCGAATTGTTACTCGACATGTTTTGAACCAATTCGTGGTCCGTAATCATGATGGGCTTTGGCGCGCAGTTTCCGTCGAGTCACCGCCGCGGAATCTCATGATTAAGGACTACGAATTGGTTTGAAACATGTCGAGCAAAAATTCGACTTATATACGTGAGTTATCCGTTATTTTGAGTTAATATGTCTGAGTCTCACGGTGGTTTTCTAATTAAAATATTTTAACTTACAAAACTATACATTGGTGACTCAATATCAGCTAGTTTCTTCAGCTTACCTGAAAAAAAGAAGAAAATATTTATAACTTTTTATAATAAAAAAACCGACAAAAAGTTTGCGGTAAAAATAGGTAAGGTGGCAGTACTTCCCTGGACAAATTCTTTCACAAGGAGCTCTACTGCTAATAAATGTGCTCGATTTGCAGTGTTTTATCAAGAAAAGAAGGTGTTTGGAGAGTCCTGCATGCTTCTGCTTCTTCGCGTATCGACTCTGACGTTTATATTTGTGACGACCAGTACTCAGCGTCTGACACAGCATTATCAGTAGAGTTGTACGAGTCCTCGCATATGCAGGTGTAGGGGCGCGCAGGTCAAGACAAAGTGCCATGATCTGGGGAGAGATATCACAAATACATGCGTTCTCAGAGCTATAACCCCGCATGTGCATGCTCTCCTTGCTTCAGCCGACCTGGGTCCGCAGTTTATTTAGGCTTCCAAGCTTGCCAAGGAGGGAGGTGCTCAGGTGCTCTGAAAGAGGAATGAGTGATGCCGTGGGGTATCTCTCGTTCCAGAGATTTATATAGACGTGGTTAGTTTCCCCGTCCAGAGTGAATACTTCTTTAAACAAGCTATGCCAACTCTTTAGCCTCTGGATTACCGGCACGTAATAGTGTAAAGGGTGCCGCGGGTCAGTCTCTTTTTTTAAGCGCTCCAGGTAGACGTCCGGAGGGGCAACACTAGCCGGTGGATACAGCATACCAATAGGGGCTGGTTTCCGGCAGCCCGTAATGATTCGGCATATGTCGTTTAGTGGTGTGTCCACCAGGTGCGTGCGTGCTGATCGGCTCCATGCTCCTGTATGCTTAATTTGCCGTAATTTCCTTAAAGCCCCGGGCTTGCTGACAATCAGCGTGACGACACAATTTAAAAAAAAACAGACTGTGGCTAAAGCTGAGCAAGTCCCGATTGTACCTACCAGCCGCGACAAGCATAATGGTAAATTACTGCATGAATTATGTTTTTTTTGTTGCTGTTCCTCTATTTTTGTTTGTATGGGTGTCTGCTTGTGCAATAAACTCTTTTTTGTTTCTTTGTTTTCTTTATTTCTTTCTAATTTCGAATGAGTACAAAAGGACATTTATCAACAACAAATGACGAATTATAGCAACACAATAGCATTTTTATAAAAAAAAAATACGACCTCAAAAGTTCTTGGAATTACATCTATTTGCCTAGTTTTATTCCCTATAGGTTCATCCCCTAGTTAATCATCCTTAAAGAAGGAATATTTTCTTCAAATTCAAATAGGACAAATACTGAGGTACCCTTTTTGCAACAAAAAAAGAATTATCAAAATCGCTTCACAAACGCTGGAGTAATAAAAATACAACCTCTGAAGGTTGAAACTTTTTTCAACCACCTCTATATGGTTTTTTATATCTTATATAGCTTCAGTTGACATTTTTCACTCGCAAAAAACGTGTGACAAGAAGGAATATCTGCAAGTACGTACAATATGTCATTGACCTTGTAGCTTACTGCACTTACTATAAAACTGCTTATACGGTGTACGTAACCTTGTGATACGTATTGTGATTTTGTTTCACGGTAATAAACCACCGGAAATTGTCCCTCGGACCTCCTTGTGTTTATATCTGTATTATACCTAATTGTTTTGTTTTAAAAACAACCTATGTTAGCGGTATTTATTTTGTTTTCTTTTTATTGAGGAATAAACAGCATTTTACAATGATAAAATAAAATAAGAAAAAACCACTTATTATTGTACCTATACTTCCCTGTTCTTATAGGTAAGGTAAGGTAATAAAATATAACCAAAGAAGAGCAATTAATTTATTTTATATTGTGTGTCTACAAGTGCTTTTTAATTAACCTCTCACCTTTTATGCGGCATACGTTACAAATTGAAAGTATGTAGCGTTAATTGGAACATTATTTTATTTGAGTGACTCAGTAGTGATTTCATCCAAATTTGAAGAAAATATTGTACCTCTAACCCGATATATATTCCATTCCATCCATTTACCGTTAATTAATTTCAATATACATGTAATTCCACAAACTTTTAACGTAGGTTTTTAAAAAGTTATAATTATTAATCTGTATGTATACTTTACAGTGGTTTGATATGAAATGACAATTTAATAGTTTATCATGTGACTAAATAGTTTTTATAATTTGCCTACTTAATGTACATAGCTGAATGTATGTAATGAGATACGCAATCACCACAATTACTTAGTCTCAAACGTGGAACATTTTTTATAATACCAAATGTTGGGACGAATAAGTCGTGCGCCTGATGGTAAGCAACACGCTTGTCCACACAGTTGCAGCGCCACTCACGAGGTGCTAGACGAGCGAGAGTTTTGGGAGTTGCATAGCTTGCGTTCGACGGAAATTCGGTTGGAGCGCCAGACGAACGTATTTCATTCAGTTGCTTTTGAAGCGTTTGTACAGGGTTTTTGAGTCATATAGTATAACGTATCTACTCACGCACATCCAATACCAAAGTCCTTCCTCCTCTCACACCAGCACGTCGTACGGTGCGACCGAAATTCAGTCGTAATTAGCAGACAACTCGTAATGCGTCGTCGTGTGGCATAAACCGGACTTTTATATGAAATCGTGTGCAGCGTATATTACGCAACTCAAATAACGCAACTCGCAAAATTACGTTCATCTGGCCTCACCCTTAATGGCAAAGACCTCAGGGTACTGCCCTGCCTGCGACATAAGTTGACAAGTCCCATGTGCCTGTAATTTCTCGATCGACGAACTCTTTCACAAAGAACTCTACTGCTGCTGAAATACTACAACTGCATGAAAGGCAAATATTATCCTAACAACGGTAACACTTCTATATCAAGTCCGCTGCGACGACCCGCATTTAATACATGTACCTACATAAATTCACTTACTAAGGCAACAGCAGATAATCCCACACCATTGTGCGATAACTACATACATAGGTATCTGGCTATGTATCGATGAACGCAAATGCGGGTCCTTTGTAATGGGATTAATATCATTGGTTTAAGTAGACGGGATTATTACTTCACCACGAGTAAAAACGGTAAGACAGCAAATCATTGAAACTTCGTTAAGAACACATTTAAGAACTTACATTCTTGATCGGTCTGTGGCCGTAGCATGGCAGTATATCACATGCAATGTATGATAAACCTCCCCGTGACATATTTATTTCAGTTGTCCATAACAGTTGCAATGCCACTCACAGCTAAAAATCGCAAAGATCTGAGGGGTACTGCACTGCGCCTGTCACCCTGAGACATAAGTTGACAAGTCTCAGATGCCTGTAATTTCACCAGCACCCTTACCCTTTAAAACCAGAATACAGTAATGCTGACATTACTGCTTGGCGGCAGAAATAGGTAAGGTGGCAGAACTTCTCTGGACAAACTCTTGCACAAGGAGCTCTACTGCTACTAATAAAGCTATGTTGCCATTATTAAAATTATTTTCTTTTTATCGCGAATACTGAATCGGTAAGATACCGCACGTACGTTTTGACGGTTAAAAGTAATACCAACTTACAAGCAAATTTAAACAAAAAATTATTAAGCCCAAAGTAAAATAACCAAAGAACGTAAGTTGGTCGCGAAACTCGCAAAAACCTCGAACGAGTTTTACGAGATTTAACAAAACAAATACTTTAGGCTAAGTATGACCATCAGCATCGTCACGGTGTTTAACTTTGCAACTTTGTCGTTTTCCATTTCTTACAAAGAAAAAAAACACTGACCACAATAAAATTAAGTTTTTTTAAACAGGCGCATTCGCGAGATAGTGTAATACGAATGCGGGTATGTAATAAATGTTAATTCCATAAATATATATATATGAATAAATGAAATATGTATGCAGTTATATATTAAGAAAGCAAACTGCACGGAAAACGAAAACACAGCATAAATTTAGGGATTCAAACCCTCTAACAAAAACAAACTTTCTCCCAACCTGGTCAAGTACGAAACTTCTAAAACTGAGATCAATATAACTGGGAGCACCTCTTTAAGTTCGGAATAGCTGGTCCCTTGAGATTGCACTTATCGTAGTTTCACTACATGAGCTATCGTTCAATACTATTATCGTAAAGTTACACTTCTGAAGTAACATGGAGAATTCGAGACTTCCATCATAAGAGCAAAAATGTTATGTAATTTGTTTGAAAATAATTCAGCCAATAAATGTCGATCCTCAACCAATCATAGCGCATTGGAATAACGTGATTTTCCAAAAATACGATTAGTCTTTCGCGCTCAAATTTCAAAAATCAAGTCCCTAAACACAGTTGCTGTTTATTAGTGACAAATCGCTTACTCGAAATTGTTTGATCTAGAAGTGTGACTCTTTCGAACATAGTATTTAAATTCATTTTTGTGAAGTAATAAAAACTTGCAACAAACGGTATTTATCCATATATCTCTTGGAAAAGGATGTCTGTCGAACAAATAGCACTTCTAAGGAACAAAGGTGAAGTTAAAGCGGAAATTATCGACACGCCGGAAGCCGATGAGCAACAGTGGAAATAGCTTCTGAGAGTTGAAATTATTCATTGTTTCTTTATATAATTTCAACAAGCAAATAGACTATAGTTTCCTAGGTAGAGGCCTCGGAAGCAATTGGGGAGTGTTGATGTTGTCCAATGGATGCATTTGAAAAAAGAACCTTATAATTCTTTTCCTTGTGATTTTTTGTGTTAAGTTTATGTGAAAATACGTGTTTTCAATTATTATTTGTAGTGGTCGGTTTTGAAATTTTTTGTCTTGCCTAAGTGGGCGATGAGAAATTTTGAGAACCTATGAGTTTGAGTGTAATTTATGGTTGTCTATGTGTGTGTCCATGGCACTCGCGATATAGGATTGGCAACCTTTATTTTTCGATCTGGCACCCAGTCGCACTACTATGAGTAGCAGAATCTCCTTTTGAAAGAGGTCGTTAGGGAAGTACTGTCAACATACTTATTCGTGCTACCGCGTTCTGATTTTGGAGGGTGAAATTACAAGTACATTTGACTTGTTAACTTATGTCTCAGGGTGACGGGCTTAGTGACAGTTCCGCTCGGATTTTTGTGATTTAAAGCTCTGAGCAGCATTGTAACTGCTATAGACAGGCTTTCCACGTCGCTTATCACCAGGCACACGACTTGTTCGTCCCGTCGTCACTTGGTCTCATAGAAGAAAACAAAAAAAGTCCTAAAATATTATTTTGGTCCAAATAGACTCGAAGCAGTGTGCGTGGGGGCAAAAAAACCATTTAAACTTAAATAAAAAAATCTGCCAGTACGTAGAGAAATCCGTAACATCTGTAAGTTTGTAAGAGCGGTAGCAACAGGTATATATTATACACCTTTTAAAAATCGGATCTCTAAAATTAATTTTGGTATATCTTCTCCTACAAGTAGAATTGTTAAATCTTATACTCAGTTGCTAAGGATATGATTCCCTGTCCAGCTTCAAAGCTAAAATGAAAAGATTCATGTCTACCAAAATAAATTAATTTGTAACCTATTGCTATAGAAATTCAAAACTATACCTTGTATACGAAATGAAACTATTTTTCCGGATTTAAATCGCGTATATTTGTTTTTTTTTTCTATCTACCCAGGATGCTGCGAGAGACCATTGAAAATAAAAAAAACTTCCTAATTTCAACAGGGAAGATGGTTTCTCCGTACCATCAGTTTGGGATCCAGTACTTCCTCTGATGAAAAATCCATAACAGACATAAGACTGCGGTACTATTTTTTATGTTTTAATTTATTCTAATTACTATTATTAATTAATAATAAATTTAATTTAATAAAATTCATATTATAATTATTAATACAAAGATCGAACACTCAGAAAAAATTCCTTCGATCCGGTCGGATTCGAACCGACGTCTTCTTGCATACCGTGCCAGACGCTATACCAACTAAGCCACGGAACGAACCAACGGACCTCACTAATTTTTCTATGTGTGTGTGTTGGTCGAAGGATTTTTTTCTGAGTGTTTTTTTTTTAGTGTTCGATCTTTGTATTAATAATTATAACCAACTAGTGGAGTAATTTCACAAAAAAAAATTGAATATCAATTCAATAAAAATTTAATTAAAATTCATATTGTTAAAATAAAATAATTTGTAAAACATAATGTAGCGTAAATTGGAATCTTTCCTTGTAAATGAAAAATAAGGTATTTAATTAATAACTTTTGTAAGTATAGTAAAAATAAAAGGGTAATTTGCATTAATATTAGACATGACTGGTTGATGACTTTACCACCTCAGTCAACCATGACCATGGGACTTGTAAAGGGCCCGAAACGTTGGTTGGTTTGAAAAAACAAATATACGCGATTTAAATCCGGATATAAATAAAATAATAGTTTCATTTCCTATGTGTAACAATCGCGAAAACCTAAGAACTCGATGTTGTACCTTATAAATAACAAAACCTGCTTATTGATACTAGCATGCTGTGGTAGCCTGTAAGTGCGATATGAACAATGCTTCTATACTTTGATTGTACCTTTTTAGCTATATATTCTCTCTGCACGAATTGTGTTGACTATCCAGTCTAAATAAATATAAAATAAACAAATTAAAAACATAATACTGATTCCAGACCATTTAAAATTTTTTTTGTTCATTTTTGTATCAATAATAGTATTGTATTTTTTGTTTTTGCTAATTTTTTATGTGTATATACTCTGTCTATACTATACTGTCTGTAATATACTCTGTCTGTTCCGATCTGTACTTATGAACCTTGAATGAGATTCCACCCTGACAATGTGGGTTAGTTCAAATTAAATGTCTACCGAAGCCTTATGTATGTTCTAATCGTCTCTAAGTGGATGAGTTTTTTAAGTCCTAACCGATACAATTACATAAAAACAAACGTTGCCTAAGCTTACACCAATTACGAGCACGTGGAACCGAGAATTGCTTTTCGTCAATTTTCCATCACTTTACACTTAAGAAAGCAGTCGTAAAATGCTTACCGTTGGCTAATTACTTCCACAGAATGAGCGTAACCTACGAAATTGAGAAAAAAAGATTTATAGTCTTAGTTTGATTCAAAATTTTATATTATATGGCTTTATGGATGTCATTGCTTCACTAGTCTCGATCATGGTTTCTTTGTTTACAAATGTCACGGCAGTTCGACGTGAAAAGATGATATGCCGTAGGGCATCCTACGGGACTCTCATGTGGGGTAAAGCGGCAGATATTCAAACCATATTTGTATTGCAAATACGAGCGATTCGTTCTGTGTACTGTCTAGGCTCTTGGGTTTCTCTCAGAGAAAGTTTAAGGAGACTGGTATCATGACTGTGGCATCACAGTACATTTACTCAAATATTTTATATGTCCGTAAAAATATACATAATTTCAATAAAAAAGAAGACATCCATAATATTAACCATAGCGCCAAGTCCAAACTCAAGGTTCCACGATTTCGTTTAACCAAGGTAAACAACTCAAAATTGAAGACTACGTGTTAGATAAAGATGTATGGAAAGACGACACGGCTCCAGAATCCACAAAAATTTGATTGAAAGTGTATTCCATAGCATTTAAGTTTATTTGAAAAGAGCAATCCCTAGAATTTCTCGCTCGTTCTTCTCAGGGAGGTCAGCGTAGTGAACGAGGAGTAGCATAAATGTGACGTTTTCAAGTGTAAATTTATTTTGCCTATGGAATAAATAAACTTTGACCTTGACTAAAAACGCTTACGTACGCCTGAAGGGAATATCGGCCAGAGCAAGGATGATACGCCGTACGTCTGAATGTCCGATGGTAAAACCGTGTGCGCGGGATGTGCTGATGCTGAGCGGTGTGTTACATGGTCATATTACAGAATTGAAAGGGCTATTACATTAACTTTGAAAAGTGCAAAACAGTTTTAACACGCGTTCGGATGCAATGTTATTAGGAGCAAAAAGGGTCCAAGACGAGAGAGCCTCTGTCGGCGTAAATTTATGTCTTCACCGGGAAAAGGTAATATAACAGGGATAGAGATGTCCAGCGTATTTTATTCCCGCAGTTTGGGATTTTCGACTAATGACATTGTATGATCATTGCGAAGGACCTAAATTAAGAGGATTCATTCATTCAGAAGGCAAAGGAATGGTTACTTCTTCGTGGAATACGTTATACTACTTGGCTGTAGTAGTTGCATAAACAATATAAGACTAATCGAGTTTTTAGGTTTTTAGATTCGTCGATTATCACTCATAGCAAGTGAAACTATTGAAATGAAATGAAATATTTATTCGCAAGCAAACACGGTAAGAAAAGATATTATTATACAAGGTGTCAAGAACACGTGTTGCACCAGATACTGGCACGCAAATATTAAAATAAATTGAAGTTAAATAATGTCATAAATTTAAATTATACAATTTGTCAAATAAGCAATGTCGTATAAAATTAAGTAAAAATGCCAATAAATAGCAACAGCAACAACATCATAAATTAAACAATATCAAAGAAGTAAGAACGGCACAAATATAAACAAAGTGTCAAATACAAACAAAATGTCAATTTCTTTTTATTATTATAATTATAATATATTAAAAAATCTTTGATATCGTATAAACACAGATCACATAGCAAATCAAATAACTTTTTTTTAAATATTTTGATAGGTAAATCTGCGGTAGCTGCAGGCAAGGCATTATATTTTTTCGGATCTAAACGGTACAGTGGAGTGTTTGTAGTGTTGCATTGCTAATTTTCCTACAATATCTAGTCTGCAAGAGTGGCGCGCGTGGCGCAGCTGTGGCGCTGCAGTTACGCTTCTAAATTTGAATTTTTGTTTTTATATTCGTTTTGTCAAACGTCAAAAAGTCAGCCCTGACCATGGGACTTAATAAAAGGCACGAAAAATTGTTGTTAACCCAAAAGTCCGTATGATCTTTTTGTATGTATGTTACGCTATAACTCGCATTTGTGAACCGATTTTGTTGATTCTTTTTTTATTGGAAAGAATGGACCTTGGTTCCATTTTCATAAAAAAAGTATTCCACTTATCTGATTTAAGAATTAATTATCTTTTTCGTGCACTTTCCGGTAACCAATTTCAATAAAACTTGCCAAATAAATGTAATTCCAAGAACTTTTGAGGTCGATTTTTTTTAGTGCTGTGTACTGAGAACATTTGGAAATAGAAATCCTAATCCAAATAGTTTCATTTTCTAAATATAACACAAATTAACCGGCATTCTCAATTATTGAGTTATAAATTTTGATTGCCAGTTAATCGTTTTATAGCATAATAATTAAAAGTTGGTTTTAATTTCTCTCCATTAAAGCTCAAAATTGCATGTAAGAAATGAATGGAACCAAAGTAATTATATCTATTTAGTTTAGCATGACACACGCGAAATGTTAATATAAAATGCTAATAATACCTTAGTGAAATTCGAAATATCTACAATATTCTTCGTCTCATCACCATCATCATCTACGCATTATGCGTGCCACTATTGGCAACGGATTTCTTCTATGAAGATGGTTTAGGTCACCATAGTCCGCACGCAATATAGATTTGAATAAAGAAGGTTTTTCAAAAGTAGATATAATATTTACGATGCAATGTTACGTTAAATATGCACCGATTGCTTTTTGTTTTTTTCTCACAAACTTCGTTCTTATTTTTTGTCTTTATTTTCGAATTTCGTTTTGTGTTTCTTTATTTTTTATCACAAAATTCGAGTAGCATTATATTAATAAATAAACACGGCTGTGACAAATATAACAGAAAATTACAAAAAAAAAAAGTATCGACACAATCACAAAGAAAACAAAAAAAAAATTAAAACACACATTATTCACATAAACAAGAAAACTAAGTATAAATATACTTCATGTGGTGCCAGTTGCAAAAACAAAAGGGTAATTAACTCAGTATTTACGGGAAAACACAATGCGTTCCCAGCACTGATTTTCAGTTAGGACCCTAAGTGAGGTCACGGAATAATACAGACAAGCATACTTACTTGCCGTACTTTCCGTCAGTAAGAGTATAGCTATTACACATCCACAAATGTACATAATTCGGCCACCACAGAATACAAGCGTCGGGTTGTTTTGCATGTACATACAACCCGACAAATGCTGAGCGGTGACCATTTTGGATGTCAGTGTTTAGTATTAAGATTTACTTTATATTAATCGTCATAACAAGCTTAATTTAGTTTTAGTAACAGTAGATCTTGTGAAAGAGTTCGTCCAGGGAAGCTCTGCAACCTTATCTACTTCTGCCGCCAAGCAATAATGTGAGCATTGCTGCGTTCCGGTTTCCGAGGCTGGTGAAATTACAGGCACATGGGACTTGTCAAATTATGTCTCAGGGTGACGGGTGACGGGTGCAGTGGCAATCTAAGATCGTCGCGATTTAAAGCTCTGATTGGCACTGCCACTGTTATGAATAGGCGTGTTGCTTACCACTAGGTGCACGACTCGTTCCATCAATTGGTGTTATAAAAAAAAGAAATGAGACCAAATAAGTATTATTTTCTTTCTTTCTTTTCTTTCTAATTTGAAAAATACAGTCAGGTTTATGAAAAATTAATTCGAACCGTCGAATACAAAATTGAGAAGCGACGGTTCTCCCACTGGGCTGCCATTACTCATTTTTCTTTTATCAATGACAAAAAAGACTGTTCGCGGCCGCTCACAGGTATAAAAGAAGAAAATATCATAAATAGCAGATAAGTTTTCTACGAGCAAAATTATTCTCATAATTTCTAGTTACATTATCCACATGATACAAGAAGCAGATTAAGGCCGTACTGGGGTGAATTTATATCTTACATTATATATAAAGACTGTATTAAATAAAGATATAGATGAGATAAATTTGATCGTGGCTTTGAAGTTTGCTTTCACATAATTCTACTTGAATTTTTTCCAAGGATTTATAAAATCCTAATTAAGATTTCAATGCAAACGTCCGTTTCTTTGATCCAATTTCACGCAGAACTGCTCAAGTGACCATGAAATTTGGCAGACAAGTAGCCTAATCAGGATTGCCATTATGATCATTTGAATCACAATGTTTTTAAGCATTTCTCGGGAGATGAAGAAAGCATATGTAATACAAAGTATCTGTTAACTGCTTAAGAATACCCAATGTAGTTCCGCACAGAACAATAAATACAATAGAATTGCTTAGTTGACATGACACATGTGCCTACGGTACGCGAAGTTCCGCAAATTTGACCTCAGTCCGTTTCCACTTGTGTGTTATGGCCGTGTCAATTATCTCGCGAAAAATCTCCCAAGTCGTTGAAAAATGCCTTATTTTGCTACTTAGGAAAGCAAAAATTATAGTTGCACCTTTAAAATTATCCATAGTGGTGTTTTATGTCATCGTTTCAATCCATTTTCTGTTTATTTTAATGAATTTTTATAAGAAACGAAAGTAAACCTTACACCCCTGGAATATGGCTGTCTTTTTTTTTGGAGAATTAAATAAACATCTCGAATTTTCCACGCTACTCGTAGGCGTTGGACGTTCGTCGTCTTTCAACTACTGACCGCTAGATGGCAGTATACTGAATGATATTTCATTACAAAATTAAAACATCCTAACATGCAATAATAGGCATTGAATTTTCAACGACATGCCAACAGGGTGAAACTTAAATTATATTAAACGTCCAGAATTCGTTACATCTTTTTAAAATAGAAACTACGACCAATCATTTAACAAAAATTTAACTTATGATCGATTCAGAACCTTACGATAACTCAGTTGTCGACTGATTTCTTTTCATTTTTATTCACAACTCCCGAATCGAACGTCAAACTGTCGTATTCGAAACCGAACCGAAATGACGTCGTACCCGTACGATTACTCGTAATTCTCGACGGGCAAAGTCTACAAACGTTATTCAGAACACGGTTATCGAGTGAAAGTTACCGAAAGTTCTATTGTTTACAAAGCAAGAATGTAATATGGAAATCTGTTATTATTTAAAATAAACTTTGGATTTTGTTCAATTTAATGAATTTATTTGAACGCAAGACTAATGCATTCATATATTTTAGGCCTTTAATGTTGTAAAAACGTATATAAAAGGATTTACATTTTTCTTATAATCTATGTCACCGACTAACTCCGTAAACGATGTTTGGATCACGATATCGTTTCCGAATCCGAATCGAACGTTTAACTCGGAACCATTCGGTTAAAATATCGAAGAGTTCTGAATCGGGGTCCTGATGGTAATCGATACTTAAAGCCCTTCCATTGTTTTTTTTTCTTCCATGTTGCGAATACTATCCGATTTTTTATTTCCCTTTCGGTCAGAATAGACTTTTGGACTTAGTACTTAATAATATAAGTTTGGTATACATTTCTGTATACCAAATTTATAATGCAAAAAAGATAAATCTATTACAGGACTAATCAATTTCACGCCTTAAACCCGAAACAGAAGATACGGGTTACTATTGGTTCATCCCGCGGGATTTTTACAGACATTTCAGGAACCCTATTCGAGAAACTTATTATGGTAATCTCAGGGTCGGGAATTTTTGGGAGAAATTCACTGTGCCCAACTTGATTTTGCGTTTTAATTTAGTAAGGCTGATAGGAAAAAAATATCCTCGTATTCGGAATAATGTTGGAATTCATAAATTTCTTTAGAAAAAGCATTCTTAAGTATCGAGTTTCTTAAGTTTTCGCCATTTCTGTCCATCGGTTCGGGCGCTAATGTGTCCTTGCCTTAGAAAGAGTAAAAGAAAGGCTCGATCCACATACATTTATTAGAAGTAGATAATGAAAGGAAAAGGCTATGATAAAAATAATGCAATTATATATAAAAAAACGGTACAAACATTAAAAAACACAGTACAAACGTACTAAGAAGTCCAAAAAGTTACTCCAAGAGGACCTGTTTGCCTATATAGTATATCCAAATCTTTAAATACAATTAAATTAGGTAAGTTGGATTTTATATGATGATTAATAAGCACGTCCTCTCGCTTCGCGAATTTTGATGGGAGTAATAACGGATCGTAGCAGTAGAGCATCTTGTGAAAGAGTTTGTCCAGGAAAGTACTGCCACCTTACCTACTTCTGCCGCCAAGCAGTAATGTCAGCATTACTGTGTTCCAGTTTTGAAAGGTAAGGGTAAAAGCAGTTGTAGTGCCCCTCAGATCTTTGCGATTTAAAGGTCTTGAGTGGCACTGCAATTGTTACAGAAAGGCGTGTAGCTTACCATCAGGTGCACGACTTGTTCGTCCCGGCACTTGATATAATAAAAAAGAATCAATCTAAGAATGGGAAGAAAGAACTAATCTAAGAGTGGGAGTAAAGGAATTCGAGAACGATTCAAAATTAAGTTGCCAGGAACTAATAAAGAGGGTCATAAAAAAGTGGGATGACGATGAAGCAGGTCAGCATGGTCTCAGTGCATAGGTATTAGAACTGAAACTTTTTTCTTTAAATCAACATATTTGGACTTGTTACAGAGGTCCTACTCTCAAAGCACGAAATCCATAGTTGCGTAAACTATGAACGCGATTTGACAGTTGCGAAGGGGTCGTTTGGCAATTCCGTCTTTTCTTTGACGGACTTTGAGAGTAGTTCCGTAGGTCATCCATAGTGGGAAAACGGCCGTAATTACGATTTTTGTGTTTCGAGAGAAGGGCACCAGGTTCCGTGCTTAGTCAGCCGGGACCATAGGACCTGTAAAGACCCTAAAACTATTTTTTTAATATAATATCAAGTGACACGCCTGTCCTTAACAGTTACAGTGCCACTCAGAGTTTTATATCGCAAAGATTATAGATAGAGTTCTTCCATCACCCTGAGACATAAACTTCTTAACTTTTTTTCATTTTCGCCAACACCCTTACCCTTCAAAACCGGAACGCAGTAATGCGAACATTACTGCTTGGCGGCAGAAATAGGTAACGTTGGTTTGCTTGAAAAAAAAACAAATATACGCCATTTTAGATCTGGAAGAAAATTGTTTAAAAAAACCAATATACTTGTTTTGAGAACAGCCAACGATGTACTTAACGATAAAAATACTAGTTGCAACTCTGAAACTACGTGGCAGAGAATCGGGTCTCTGGGGGTCAAAGGCGAAATTCTTCGTAAAGGAGCTTTTAGTTCACCTAGTTGGTCTCCAGTGTCTTTATGGCTAGCAGCTACTTCAGCAATAGAATATCCAGAAGGAACCTTACCAGTATCATTTAGACTATAGTCTACCCTTTTTAAAGACGGAGTAAAACATTTGCAAACAGGGCTGCCAGTTTTCATAAAATTTTAAATGTTCATGTAGTTGTTGTCGATAGTTCTGCCGCCGTTGCTTGCAAGGGAGCTTGTGACAAAAACTCAAAACAAAAAAAATTATGTTTAAAGAAATAAAATTAAAAAATATCCACTTTTCTCTTGCGGTAACTACCTTAGATATCCACTTAGGAAAAATTAGAAATAGTGACAGATCGGTAGAAATAGTGATATTTTCCCTCTCCAGGAATCGAACCCAGGACCTCTGCGTAGCAGTCCAGCATTTGGCCACTGAGGCAGTTGTTGGGACTTTAAAACTTGTCTCAGGGTGACGGGCGCAGTTGCAAAGCCCCTCAGATCTTTGCGATTTAAAACTCTGAGTGGCATTGCAATATACACAAGCATGTCTGTTGCTTACCACCAGATACACGACTTGTTTGTGTTTCGTTTGACGTGTGACGATGCTTCGACTTCTATAATAGATAGTATACTTTCTAAGTTTCTATAGATTTACTTTTATTTAAAAGCTAAGGTCTGGTCGGTATAGTAATCGTTAACTATTTCTGGTCAACACCTTGACTATGAATTCCTCACACAACACTACAACAATTGTTCCCATTATTTTTCCCTTTTACTCTTATGGTCTAAATAACTTCGTCTTAGTCTTCCCTTACCTCTCTTTCGTTCAATCTTTAGTTTCTATAATGCTTCTAAGAAAACTGGCGTGTCGTATCAGATGCCCACACATCTTTCCCTTGCGGTTCTCTATTGTCTTTAATAAGCCTCTCATATGTCACAATTACTGGACAGTTGTCTGAATCGTTGTCATATTTCGGAACTCTATAGCAGTAATTTATTTTACCGATAAGGAATACTGATGTCAAAAGTAAATGGCAGGTTTTAGAGCCTCCTTAACAACGTACGTATATATATACGTGTAAATTTATTTTTACCACCATGTGTACGGTGACCGAAATTCGAATTTTATTTTAAAGCTCCCTGAAACTGACATTCCAATTTTATTGAAATCGATTAACTTTTAACGACGTGTGCGTATAACTAGCTATTTACGACCTACGTCCAGAGCATTACGATTCACACCTCAATAAATGGGCCCCCGGCGCCATTTTGTTTGCCCACCATTTATGTAATGGCTGGAATTTGACAAATACAATCATAGCCAATTTTACAGCCAATTTGGGAGAACGCTAGGTAAGTAACAATTTAATGCTAAACTGGTTTCGTACCCGGCAAGAAATTTGGAACCTAAGTTCGATAAGCCAATGGGCGATGTACGTTTTATCTAATGTAGGCTTACCCTAGCTGTGCATGCATTGATTGAAAATCAATTAAAATAGCGGTCAGTCCCGGCCCGAGGCAACTACGACTTGTTTGCCCCAAATATATGCCCCAAATATATGTGAAGCCAGTCTTAAATCTCTGTCTGATATAATATGTATTAATATAATCAATATAATTATAAAAAATATATAATACAATTAATTCATGTAAATGTAAACAATTTAAATATCATCATTTAGGTATTCTCAATATACAATCATAATATTGTTTTGTGACTAATTAATTAATTATTTGGTTAGCAATTTTTTTTTAATTTAAATACGTGATTGAGGTTTGTTTTTTTATATATGTTTCTGGTTTCATCATGAATTAGCCACGATTCATATATCGTGTGGGCAGATTTAGGGTTTGTGCAATGAGACTAGGTTTATCAGTAACACTATACATATTTAAATCACTATGAATAACAACACACTGTACACTGTAATTCTAACAATAATATTAATTTAAATAAATAATAATTTAGTGGAGCTCCTTGTGAAAGAGTTCGTCCATTGAAGTACTGCCACCTTACCTATTTCTGCCGCCAAGCAGTAATGTAAGCATTACTGTGTTCCGCTTTTGAAGGGTAAGGGAGCTGGTGAAATTACAGGCACAAGGGACTTGTCAACTTATGTCTCAAAGTGACGGGTGCAGTAGCAATGCCCCTCAGATCTTTGCGATTTAAAGCTCTCAGTGGCACTGCAGCTGTTATGGACAGGCAGCTTACCACCAGGCGCACGACTTGTTCGTCCCGTTGCATAATATTATAAAAAAACAATAAATTTAGACACTAGTCGAAACGTAAGACAGTTCTGTGACGTTTACTTCACTGCGGAAACACGGTATGTAACCATGTATTCTTTGGTGGATGCTCAACCGGGAATAGACTCCTGTCTTGCTCGCCAACATCATCACGACTCTGTCGAAGCGCAAAAAACATAGTTTTGTGGATTACTACCGTGGCGCGCTTGCGTTCCGTTGCGTGTCATATTTTAATTGACATAACTACGTGGGGCGCACTATAAGTTTCCGGAATGAATAAGAAAAAAATACTATAAGTGGTCAGAAATGAATTTATTGTTTCTCAAAATATTCTCCGTTAGCATAATGCTCTTTTTTATACGAATGAACCAATTTTGAAACCATTTATGCCACTCGTCCGTGACAACCTCTGAAACATATTGATGACAATCGTTGACCGCGTAACTGGTTCTTAATTCTTGGAAATAAATAAAAGTCACAAGGCCGGGTTGGGACTGAACGTGGGATGGCTCATACGGTCAACGTTGTTCACCTTTAAAAATTCATTTGTCTGTCTGGCATTGTGGGAACTGACATTGTCGTGGTGCAAGATGATACGGCATTTACAGATATTTTTACAGAGTTTGTCAATAACTTCTGACAAACAAATGATCGTGTACCAATCACTATTCACGGTACAACGATTCTCAAAAGCAACAGTAGCCACGTGTCCAGTTTTATTAAAAAAAGAAGCAACTATCCGCTTAGAGGCACTTTGCACGCGCGCCACTTTGGTTGGTTTCGGCTCATCTCGAAGGACGCTCGATTGGTAATTTTTTTTGGGATCATAACTATAAATCCATCTTTCCTGTTACTGTTACCTGTTACTATGTCCCACACCAAATTTGACGCCCCTTTGTTGAATCTGGTAAGTAAAGTCTTAACATTATGATTTTTTAAGAAAATGAATATTCACTTAGATTTGAATTCAAGAATTAGTCCATTTTATAAAAAGTCTGGTTTTCAAAGCAAAGTTTTAATGTTTGCTTGAATGTAGCCATTTCCAAGTCGGTTACACTAACTGGTACTTCATTGTACATATTAATTTTCATATTTTTTTATGTTTTAACGTTTTTACTAATCTGGTTTTATTGTTACTAGTTTATGTTTACTTCTCGTGTTATATGTATGTATGTCTGATGGCGAAGAGCGATATCATTTTTTGTTTCATGTATCTGTAATAATGATCCGTATATATACAATGACATTACAGTCATTATTCTAAATTTAACAAAGTACTCTCTAGCAGATACACGTTTGTGAATACCTGCGATAATTCGTATTGCTCGCTTTAGCAAGGCCAACACTCTCTCAATATCAGAAGATTTTCCCCAGACAGTTAAAGCATAACCAATTATTGATTGAATATAAGCATAGTATACACTTAAAATACTTCCTTTACTCACTAGTGGTTTAAGTTTAAGTAAGGCACAATTTGCCGCTGAGAGTTGTTTACATATCTTGTAAATGTGCAGAGAATTAGTCAATGTGTCCTGAATAACATATCCTAAAAATGCAGTATATCTAGTATCAATGTTCTTTTTTTTACTTTGTTTTGTACTCTATGGTAACGATTTTTTTCTTATTAAGGACTATGCCGTTTGTGGTAAACCATTTACTAAGACTATCTATAACAAAAGTTTGTTTTTCGAGCATTTGAATTTTATTTGTGGCTGCTATACCTACATGAGTATCATCTGCGAATAGATTTACATTTGACCATGATGATAATGCGTTTGGCAAATCGTTAATATAGATGAGGAATAACAAAGGTCCTAATATTGATCCTTGCGGAACTCTGATGTCAATTTTTCTAACATCAGAAAATATGCCTTGCTCCATTACAGACTGAGTTCTATTCGAAAGACTTCATAATAAAAAATATTTTTTCATTTATGTTTCTTTACCACCGTCTCTGGTGGGGCCGACATTCATGAGTGTACGATGGAATTGCACGACTTAATTCCAAGAGCTTCAGTTTTTCATCATCGGGAGACTAGAAGTAGGCTGGGGTTCCACGCTTCCACATATATGGCGAACGACTATACAGTGGAATTCCTCACCTGCAGATGTATTCTTCCACGCCACCTCCGTGGCCGAACGGTTATCAAGCCGGACTGCCACGCAGAGGTCCCAGGTTCAATTCCCGGGCCGGGAGAAATATTTGTATGGCTTACATTTATTCTCTCGTGAGTTTGAGTGTAATTTGTGGTTGTCTATCTATGTCCATGGCATGCGACACAGGGTTGCCCTAGTGCGGGGCTATGTTGTGTGTGTGCGTAATTATTATTATGATAATGCTACAAGTTCTTCCTCAAAAGCCCTTTTCAAGGCGAGGTTGAATAGGCATTATTTAGATGTACATGCTCCAGCGTCGACCTTATCGTTACTTGCCATCAGGTAAGTTAGAGGGTTAAATGCGCACTTATTCCATCATAGAAAAAAATTAAACATGCTCTTTATAAAATTAAAAAAAAACAGAGCGAAGCATTTTTTATGCCACTTAATACTAGTGGATTTTTCCGCTCTCTCAACTCTTTTGTGTCCCCATAACAATGCTTGTCACACTTGTTAGAACATGTAAAATTCACTGAGATTTGTTTGTGCAAATAAAGAAACGGAAACAATGTGAAATGTGTGTGAAATTTAATGTGACGCGAATCGGGAAGTTTGTAAGCTTGCTTTAGTGTTTTTTTTATGAATTATGCGAAAATATTTCTATATGGTACAATGTATCTTACATATGGCTCCACTTTACATATGTGATGTATTATAAACCAGGTGAGATAAAACAACTTTTATTTGTTAATTTTTGGGATAAGTTATTAGCAGTAGAGTTGGTGAAGTTACAGGCACATAAGACTTGTCAACTTATGGGTGACCGGTGCAGTGGCAGTCCGATCTTTGCGTTTTAAAGCTCTGAGTAGCACTGCAACTATTATGGACAGGCGTGTCGCTTACCACCAGGCCACGTCTTGTTCGTCCCGTCACTAGGTATTATATAGTTTCTTGAAACTGTTTTCGGGACTTTATTTTATAAAATGTAACCTAATATCATATAATAAACTCTTTTATTCTGTAACGCATGACTGGAATGAATCACGATCAGAATGAACTGTTTTCTATCCAGTCGCACACAAGTAACGTAACGTGTTTGCAGAACCTAACGCCATTGACTAATAGCATACATACACAACTTGTAGTGTGAGTCCATTTCGTTTTCTTAAAATGTCGTTTCTTTAATAACCGGTATCTGAAACCCATATGAAAGTGTTTTTTTCGTTACATTGAAAGAAAGTGTTCTAAGAAACGCTTTCGGAAAATAACGCTCAGTCCTAGTAGTCTGAGCATTACTGACGTTGCATGTACCGCCAAGACAAATAAAAATCTCTTACATGATATTCTCCATGAGTACATATTTTAATTATTCTTAAATACCAGCTCGTGTCACTAACAGCGGCTACGCGTGCTATTTAGTGCTACACAGTGGTCGTGGCTACGCTTACCACTCATGTTCTCTCATCTGATACACTAATTGGACTCTCGGCACACATGTTGCTATAATTAAGTCTATGTTTCAGCACGTGTTATGCCTCTAAAGTTTAAATCATATACAATAAAGCCACTAGGTGTCATACGTTAAAAATGTTAGATATCATGAAAGTTATGAAAATAATACGAACTGCATGAAACAAATTATGTATATGCGAAATTGTATAACTCTCCTACTTAAGCATAAAAAAGTTATCGATCAACTTAATTTAGATAAATAAAACGTTTATTATCGTACAGCACACACACAACAATATAATACTATAAATGGATTAAAAGAGAAACACACAGAAAACAAAATTAAAGAAAATAAAATTAAAATAATTATTAACTAATAATGTGGATTCACCATTTTGTAAAAATCTTCTCTCCTAACAAGTTGTCATTTTGCAGAAGTGGCTTTCTTACATCAAGAGTGCGATATAACAATAAAAATGATAACGTTAATAATAATAATGAATTAATAAATTAATCTTTTAGGTCTATCGATAAGCGAGAATCTAAAATATACTATCGAGTTCTTAGGTTTTCGCGATTGTTATACATAGGAATGAAACTATTTTTCCGGATTTAAATCGCGTATATTTGTTTTTTCAAACAAAAAATTACTTAATTAAAAATTATTACTTAATTAAATTAAAAATTACTATTAATTAGGTTTGTTTAAAATATACTAATCGGATAAAATAAATATACTAAGACGGCCTCCGTGGTCGAGTGTCTTGCACACCGGTTTTCATGGTGTCGCCATCTTTGAGGTCCCGGGATCGATCCCCGGCGGGATCAGTGCAGAAAATTAACTTTTCTATGTTGTCTCGGGTCTGGATGTTTGTGGTACCGTCGTTATTTCCGATTTCCATAACACAAGTGCTTTAGCTGCTTACTTTGGGATCAAAGCAACGTATGTGATGTTGCCTAACATGTTGTTGTCTAATAACTATAAAAATCGTTGCTATAAATATTTCGTTTATCTATGAAAATTTACTTACTAAAAATAACAATAATTGGACCACCACACATAGATAGGTGTACACGCCATACTGCATTGACTTGATTTCGGTCCGTAAGTGTGGTTCAAACCAGCTAACAGGAGAAAAATAAAGAAGAAAAATAATAATAACAATCAGACACTATGCCAACTACGCAACGGAACGAACCAGCGGATCTTACGAATTTTTCTACGTACTTGTTCTTTGTTTCGGTTTTTTAACGACTTTTTTGCTATAGCGCCATTTGTGAGAAATCTATTTCTTCACTCAGCCAGGTATCCTTTTGGGTAGGTGTTGCGGCGGAGCCTGTCATCAGATCCGCCGCGGGGGCTGGGGGAGCAGCCACTGAACTTCACAGTTGAGTGGATGCTGTCCTGGCCTCCCATGGCCCCTGGGTAGCGGACTCGGGGGAGTTCGTTGCCCAGCATAAAGGGGCCCGGGATGGAAGGCTCGTCTGGTGTTCGGCAAGCCTCACATTCGGAGTCAGGGGACCGATGTGTCTCCCTGCTCGGGGAGGGGCTGCGCAGGGCGCGGCCAGCCGCTGGTGGGGGCGCGGACGAGTGCAACAGCGTACCCGTACCCCCACCTACAGCGGAGAGGAGAAACACTCCGGGGGTTTAGTGCGGTCGGGCTGCTCCCCTTCAGGGTTCAGCCCAGTCCCATATAACCCCGGCTCTACCCCCGCGGGGCCGGGGTATCTGTAAGCAGATTCCCCCGGATTAACAAAAAAAAAAAGTATCCTTTTGAGTTTCTTCTTTATTATCTCTTAGCAATGACGTTTTTGTTAAATAAAAGAATCTTTAAAAAATATTATAAATCACACTAAAATATATAAGTACCATCATGAAAATTTGAACCTCCCATAACTATCACAAACCCGATTTTTTTCCGAAATAACGTTTGTTCGAATTTTCATTACACCGAAAACCGAATTATAACGAAACCGTTGTTCTTTCAGGATATGTTGGATGTTTATCGCAAAGACACTATTGGGTTCGGTTAAGTTAGGTTTAAAAGAAAAAACATTTTCCTCTCAAAATTACTTTCGAGGTTACGAAAATTCGAGCAAACGTTTTTTCTGGAAAATGTCATTTCGGACTATTGATACTACTACTGACTAACCCGAAAAGGTAACCCGTAAAGACCAAGATCGATCACAGTAACGACAGTTATCAATCAAATTAAACGCTTCACGTTAAACCAACGACCGTGCGGCCCGACACGTTTTTTACAAAGAAAGTCGCATACAATGGGCTCATAAAGAACATATCGCAATTTTGGAGTATAACGTTTTTTTATGAAACCAAGTGACGGAACGAACAAATAGTACGTTTGGTGGTAAGTTACACGCCTGTTCATAACAGTGCCACTCAGGATTTTAAATCGCAAAAAGATCTGCGTGGCCTTGACACTGCACCCGTCACCCTGAAACAGAATTTGACAAGTCCCATGTGCCTGTAATTTCACTAGCACCCTTATTTTTCCAAACCGGAACGCAGATGCTCACACTACTGCTTGGCGACAGAAATAGGAAAGGTGGCAGTAGTTCCCTGGACAAACTCTTTCACAAGGAGCTCTGCTCTACTGCTACTTGTGTAATATATCTGACTGACATCTGACTGACAATGACATTTTTTCAGGAGAAAATTTGAAAAATCTGATAATGACTTACTCGATAACTTTTTTATATAAGAGTCATAAAATTTCATATATCATCGGGGATAGTGCCATCACGCGTAACTAACATTGGATTATGAGTTGCCATTCCGGTAACTTAGTGGCTAAATCAAATCTGAGTAAATGTGGCAACCAAATTAGCGTTTTTTTACGGGAATCTATTGTTATCAGTCCATAGACAACCTAAATTAATACTTGCTGTGCAAATGTGAAAATCGTAGCCATGAAAATAAGAAATTTCCCGTAAAATTTGGTTTCGTGCAGATACGCGCATTTACCAATACAACAGATTTGCACTATCCTCAAATGATCTATTTATGAGCTGTTACACACGCGCGACTTTTAGCGGCGATACAAATGGGTGATTGCATCGCTATATTTGGAATTTATAGGTTTGCATCGCTGCTCGAATCAATGTGCGTAACCACTGTAAGGTGGAAGGTGGTAATGGCCGTTTATAGACAATAATACCAAGCAGACATGACCATCGAATGGAAATAATAATGTTGAAGAGAGAGAGAGAGTTCCCGGTTACTTGTACCGGTCATGGCAAAATAAATATTTTTCCGAATATTTTTCCTATACATTTCGTATATTTTTCCGCATTTATCAGTTGGCACCTGTCAAAAGTTCAAGTTACTGAACGAAAATATTGGAAAGGAAGATTTTATTTACCTATGATTTTTGGTCGCTGTTGCCCAATCATTTTAAATCTCGTTTCACTCTAAGTTGCTTTTAGCTAAATTTTATTTTGTAATTCGCGGTAAATAAAACTTCAAAAGATATATTTACAGGAGCCTTCGGATTTTTCAGAAATTTTACCGGAAAAATTTTCACTATTCGCAATTATTTGAAAAATTACTTACAGTACTTATAACCGACATAAGACGGTAACCTATGACAAACTCGAATTTTCATTTTTCCGAATTTCATTAGTCCGAAAACGTTTCGACTTTTTTTCATTAGTACGATGACAGTTTTGGCTCGTGCGGCTTTTTTATATACTAACCTAACCTGGTTTAGGTAAGGTTAGTATATGAAAAAGCCGCACGAGCCAAGCGAGCGAAGCGAGTTTGCCGCGGCAACGGCCGGCAAGTGCCAGTGGCGAATTTGTTTGCATTACCTAGACGGTACGACCCCTTCCTGTAGGTTTAGGTTAAGTTAGTATATGAAAAAGCAGCACGATCCGAACGAGCGACTACAACTCGATCAAATTAACTTGCATCTCGTTTACCATATTTTCTAAAGATGCGAGGTGCTTTAATTTGACGAGTTGTATTGTGCGACATGTTCTAATACTTTTAATACCTTTAATAAGAAATAATATAACAAAAACGATACGAAACGAAACGAACGACGAACATTCGTCAAACGGTTTGTTGGGGAAATAAAAATCGGGAAAAGGATGACTTGTCATTATGTCAAAATAGTGAAACATTAAATGGTGTAATGAAAAATAACGCAACGCATCGTGTGGCATGCCTCTAATGATTCAACCACACTTTTTTTACCAAGTGATGTGACGAACAACTCGAACAAGTCGTGCGCCTGGTGGTAAGCGACACGCCTGTTCATAGCAGTTGCAGTTCCACTGAAAGCTTTAAATCGAAGTGGTATAGGTAGTAGTGGTATACTGGTATAGTATATAATTTATAGTCGTATGTGCTACTTTATCATCTATGAGACATTAATAAATGCATAGTAGAGGTACTCGGACGTTATGATTTGATTTTACTAGAAAGGTGCGAAAAAATATTATATATAGAGACGGATGCGGAAGAAGATTGTTCTGGTATTACAGAAATAGTTGTGCAAGAGTGTGCTTTTGGCAGGGTGTATTCCAAAACCAGAAAATGACAAAATACCTTACAAATATTAAATACTAGAGCGTGAAGTACAATTTTCCTATTTCAGAGTACTAACTTGTACATTTAACAAGAAAGAAAAAAATGCAAAAAAAGTTCGAGATTTACTTATCTTTCTTACATTTATTACACCTAAACATCGAGTACACAACCAGAAATAGAAACGAAATGTAATTTAGTTTGTTTGAAATTATTCTGCCAAATCATTTCGGTGACAACTGCGCAAATTCAAAACAATTGACGGGTATCAATTCAACAGTTTAACTTGAGCTTTGCTTTATAAACCATTTGCTTTGCTATAACGGACAAATATTGAAAAATTACGTATTTAATATTTCATTACCAATGAAATGTGATTCCATTTGTTTTATAATTAGATGTTTTGCTGTTTATCCCTCGCCACCGTATGAAACAACTGTTTCATAGTCAAAAATATTTTCTTTATTACAATAAATACAGAATATTTTTTGCATATACGGAGACGTACATAGGTCAGTTGTTAGCGCTGTACTATTTTTGCTTTCTAATTTGTGATTTCAAAGCAAACGCGAGTTGATATTTAAAAGTGATATAAGGCCCATTTGCCTGATGAGTTGCCAGGGATGGATGGCCTTTATTTCGTCTCTATTTCTGGTTATATACTCGATGTATCTAAATAAAAATGAGAGCTAGAAAGAGAGAGTCCATTCAAAGAAAATCGCAAATAGACTCATTTATATTAGACAGATTTAAGGGGCACTTCCACTACACACCCTGAGATATGTTGAAAAGTCCCATAAGCCTGTAATTTCACCATAACCTTATTAAAGCGATTAGGAAAAGGTTTATATCGCTTAAGCTTTGTATTTGAGCGAAACCAAAACCAAAAGCAAAAGATAAGGAGAGATTGAAATCAATATTTTTTAATTAAACGTTGCGATATGTTTGGGCAGTGGTTCAAATGGACAAAGTTATCATAATTGAATCTTTTTTAAGCGTTCTTCAAAATATGTCCATTAGTACCTATACATACCTATATTTGCCTAAACTACGGTGAACAAAATATAGTTCTTTTACATTTTAGAAAGCAAATAATCCTTAAGCAATTCCCATGAGAGAATTATTAATTTTATATAAGTACCATAATAGTATTTAGCTGTCATTACTTGAAGAGGTTAAAATAATAAATTCCTAAACTTACATAATATGTACATAGGTACTTGACGATCACAGAACAACATAATTATAAATCGAGTTCTTAGGTTTCCGCTATTGTTACACAAAGGAAATGAAACTATTTTTAACCAACTTAAAAAAAGGAGGAAGTTCTCAATTCGGCTGTGTTTTTTGTATGTATGTGAACCCATTTTGATGATTTTTTTTTTGTTGGAAAGATACCTCCATGGTTAACCCATTTAATTTTGAAGAAAATCATCCACCTCTAAGGGTGGCTGTTCACGCATGAAGATTCATTTTTATAAATAGCGCCAAATTTTATTATAAGGAGTAATTATTTTAAGGGTTCATTTTTCTATTCTCCAATTCAAGGCGTTTTTCCCTCTCAATATACTTTGAGTAGTGAAAACTGATTTTTATTATGTCCTGTGTCAAGTTCCGAGCAAGTAGGCGAACTGGAGAATGAATCCGGGTTTGCGCACTTTCCGGCAACCGATTTCAATAACACTTAAATGTAATTTCACGTACTTTAGAGGTCGGTTTTTTAGTACTCTGTACTGAGATTATGGAACATCAGCAGGGATGTTATGTACATGGAAGCGTATACATTGCTCCTTAACTAAATTTGTGTCTTTGTGAAGACGCTCTACTGTTTTTAGCCAATTTATTTTTATTCCTCGAACGTATATTGATTGACTTTTCTTGAAAAATATTCTATCCTGCTCAACATACATCGCACCCCTAACAATAAAATGACGGAATTCGAAAAGTAACATTTTGGAAAACTGACATAATAGAAATAAAAAATGTGCTATCACTCGTTTGGGATGACCGTTTTAACGAAATAACTTTTGTTCGATTTCCGTAATGCCTATACCGGATTTATAGCGAAACCGTTATTCCTAATTCAAATCGCGTATATTTGTTTTTACAAAAAAACCAACGTTTCGGGCCCGTTAGGTCCCATGGTCACGGTTGGCAACCGCTAAACGTTTAAGTCCGGAAAAATTGTTTCATTTCCTAAACATAAACTTTAAAAAAACTGACCTGACTTGTGGAAATTTATCTGCCAAATTTGGAAAGTGGGTGAACTCCTACAAACCGGAATACAGAGGTGGAATATTTTCTTCAAATTTGAATAGGACCACTTCTCAGGACCACTTCCTTTCCAACAAAAAAAAGGAAAAAAGAAAAACGAAATCGCTTCTTAAATATCGGCGTAATAGCGTAACATAAGGGCAAGGGTGCTGGTGAAATTGGCACATGAAGCTTGTCAACTTATATCTCAGGGTAACGGGCACAGTGGCAACGCTCCTCAGATATTTGCGATCTAATAAAGCTCTGACCCACAACTGTTATGGACAGGCGTGTCGCTGGTCACCGGGCGCATGACTTGTTCATCACGTCACTTGGTATCATGAAGAAATTTTTAAGTCCGATGAGATTGGAAGTGAAATTATAAAATTTTTATTGAATTGATATTCAATTATTTTTTGTGAAATCACTCCGCTGCTGGTTCGTTCCGTGGCTTAGTTGGTACAGCGTCTGGCACGGTAAGCTAAAAGACGTCGGTTCGAATCCGGCCGGATCGAAGGATTTTTTTCTGAGTGTTTGATCTTTGTATTAATAATTATAATGAAAGTATTTTTTCGGGCCTTGCACAGGTCCCATAGTCACGACTGACTGTGATAGTAAAGGCATAAATCAAAACCGAAACGTTGGTTTATTCGAAAAAAGCAAATATACGCGATTCAGATCCGAAAGAAATGTTTGTAATAATCGCAAAACCCTAAGAACTGAATTCGATGAGATTATTAAATAAAAGTAGCAAAAAAACAAATTATTTCCGTACTTAACTGCTTCCGTGAAGACAGATTTAGAGTATTGGTTCTAATATTTGCGACGTCAAGGGACGGATGCGATGATATCGTAAAATACCATTATATGATCCTCTGTGGTGATATTTACTCAGTCAGGCTTCTACACAGTATTCGCTGAAAAATAAACCTTCCACCATTCACTGAACGCTGGCACAAAGATGGGAACGAGAAAGCATTGTGATTCGCTCTCATTTCACTGGAGTAACCTAATTTTCGCCTGGCTAAAAAGGCAGATTAAGAGGCCTGCAACACGACTGTTTATTTTGTCGTTTTTAGACACAGGTTTTTCAGAATTGCTAATTAGGTAGACTAAAATAGTCGGTCTAAGGTTGTTATAGTAATATAGACGTTTTCGAGGCTTGCATTAGTATAGTAGGTATAGGTATTTTTACTTTAAATTTTATTAAAATTAACTACTTACGTAATTTATAACAAGACCACATAAGGTCTAGTAAGGCCACAAGACACGGACATGTGTGAACGAGTTCATCGAAATATAGGCAACGATATTTTTTTGAGCCCCTGACGGTACGGCACGTCCAGGTCCCGGGCGTGGCCCGGATACGTGTGGATAGACCTTAAAGATTCTATGGAAAAAATTAGTCGATAAATTGTTATTAATAAGAGAAGTAAAATTCCACAAAACTTGTTCGTTCATTTGTTTCATGTAGTTCAATACGAACATTTTTATAATTTTCATGTGATAAATGTATTTTTAATTTCCTTCGTCAAATTGAGTACATAAAGTTTTTTTACACTGACAGTTTGCAATTTTTCGCTGATGGCTTTGATTGCGCCACCGGATAAAAGAGCAAGGTGAAGGCTCCTAATCCGTGAAATAAACTCAAACTAAGAACGCCTAAGTGGGCACTGTCCTCGGCTGAGGGCGCTACTGGAGACTTCAGCCAGAAGGACGTGCTATATGAGAGAATCTACTAGTATACGTGCTGAAATGAGGGGCTTTACGACCTCGCCGGCGAGGACGGTTAGTGCGTGTGGAGTTGGACTGAATAACGATCTGGTTGGCCTTTAAAGTGGAGGCAGTGATAGGGTCGTTGAGGACTTCCCTTGGCCGACGGGAACAACAAACGCGGTGGAGCTTTTCATTGAGGGGGACGTAGTTGGAAGCAGCCACCATGAGGGGATTGGGGTGATGAGGATTTGGGCTATTGTAATACAAAAAAATTTTCAGGTACATTTTGAGCTATATATATATGTCCGGGAAAATCTTAATAGCGCGATTCAGGAATTTCACAAAACGCCACTAACGCCATCCAGTGTTAACAAAACTAATTAATTCTACTTGCGCCTAATTTTATTTAAAATTAACGGAATATGATAAGGTTATGTTTACAAAACAAACTAACATTTACGCGCGAACACAGCCATAGACATCAAACTTATAACTCGTCTCTTTTTCTCTGGGTTTCAAAAACAGAATTTCGTACGTGAAATTATACTAAATTACCTACCAGTTCTAAAATATTCACTCTAACGTCGTGTTTCTTCTGCCATAACCATTTTTCATTCTATAAACAGCCAGATGTGCCTTTTGTAGAACATAAGAATACGTAATTAAGATGCAAGATTTATTTCAAAGTACTTGCCCGTGTACTGTTATATTCTTAACTCGATGTCAAGTGTAACTTCCTAACTTATGAAAAAACACAATTTAGAGCCGTGATAGCTTAGTGAGTGAGCGATTGCTACTGAATTGACAACTTTTGTTAACATTAACCGACTTCCGAAAAGGAGGAGGTTCTCAATTCGACTGTCGGTAATCAAACTCAAAAACTCTTCAAAGCCATTTGAAAGACAGTATGATGCATACAATTCCCTTTCCCTAGCGTAATTAGAGGTTGTCCTCTCGCTGACGGTATAAGTTACATTATGATGATGAACCTTGCACGCCGAAGAAGACTTACAACTTTTACAAAACGTAAGACGACGCAATCTCTTCTTAAGCAATCCTCCTCCGTACCAAGAAATGGGACCTCTAATGGATGGATGATAATAAAAGATTGCAATTTGAGTGTATACCGTATAGTATTGGTGATAGAGTTCACTGTCCTTGAAGCACTCACCTGAGTAGGTACTACTACTGTACCTATTCTACGCTCCTTATCATTATTCACGTAATCGAAATTTTTAGTAAATTGAGTTATTAACATGTCTGGAGTAAGCAAGACGAGCTCTATAACCCCCTTTTATCAGATTTTTTTATATCCTATTCAATTTCAGTTTTATTAAGCAAAATCAGCTTAACATGACTCATGTCCGTCTTTAACGACAATTCTTTCGGAAGACGCTTAATCATGCTATTTAAAAGGTAGTTATGTGTGCACAATGGAAATTCTAACACACAAAAAAATCGATCTCAAAAGTCAGTCATCCCCTAGTTTGCCACCCTTAGAGGTGGAATCTTTTCTTCAAAATACATGGGACCACTTCCGAGGTACCCTCTTTCCAACAAAAAAAGATTCGTCAAAATCGGTTCAGAAGTTATCGCGTAACATACATACAAAAAAAACATATCGTCTGTTTAAAAGTAAAACCACATAAGTGACATTTTCCAAAAAAAGTCTTTAATTTGTTTACCTATGGTAAGAAAATTACTAGCTTTGTGCACGTGAAACTCAATAATAAAAAAGATATAAACCTAATAAAAGATTTATCTGCAGAAAAATTGTGAAATTCTTACAACTGGTACATAATGAGATTTTTTGTTCAAAATTTCATATAATGTGATTTTACCTTTAAGCAGATGATATAGTGGAATTGAAAACCTCCTCCTTTTTTCCTAGTCGTTTAAAAAGCTGGACCATCTGAATATTTACCCGTTTAAACACCACTGAAGACAGCTACAATTCCTTCGGCAAATTTCGAATTTGGTTCAAAAAGCCGAATTTAGCATATGTCATGTGAATTAAGTAGATTTGGTATTCGTTTCATTTGCATAGGTTCACCGCTAAAGGCTATGCAAATAAGGCTAAAATTGGCCTGTAATAGATTTGCTAATTCCACTATAAATATGTTCATTTCGTATTACCTTTTACTAATTATACTACACGCAGAAAAAGAACATTATAAGGCAAAAAAATATACATGTGTTTAAATAAATATAAAAATATTAATAAAGAAGAGCAAGCGGGCAAGTAAGGACCCCCTGACCCCCTAAAAGTTCGTTACCTAATGATTAAAACGACTTATGTCACTTTTTTAAAATAAAACTAGAAATATCCAAAACTTAAAACGCTCCCATACATTTAATATGATTTTCGTAGAGAGGCTTTATATGACCTAAGAAGTAACAATAAGTTTACAAATAACGAAACTTCTATAAAATAAATTAATAAAAGTATCTCTTAATTGAATAAAAACAAAGTGATTTTTATTTTTAAGTAAGCACAAAATTTTGTATTCAAAGTACTTGTTCGAACCTAATGGAAAGTTTTTTATATTTCTTATATTTACAGAATAATTTCCTAAGCACACTTAACCGTTACACCCTGTATAAAAATATCTGCAATACGTTCAGAAATTCATGAAAAATTATTTGTATCTCCACCTTTTTATTTACTTACGAAGTAACTCGAGTGACTGAGCACCATATTAAAGTACATAAAAAACGAACGCTTTGTAAATTATGTCAGGTATCTTGAACGTTTCAAGGAAGACTTTTAAAAATTTGTTTCTAAATATAATCATTACATTCTTGGAAATTCCTCTCCTCTCTTAAAGATTATATCTGTGAATTTGAAACACGGGCTGTTTCCGCGACAATGTTGCGATCTCGTAGAGAATAATTCAACATTCTATAAAGAAGTTGTTTTGAGTAGTTCGAAAATTTGAGGGATTTTTTTACATTGTTTGTTTGAGTGTTGCAATTTTTCTTTCATTGTATTCTATAACATTTTTAACAATTCGATGTAGTTTCTACTTAGTTCATGAAAGCCTACAAACAAATTTTTAACACACATCTGTATCCATAAGTCAAGAAAACAATTCTAATTTAAGATTTAAAATGCACAATTACGGTGATAAAAGCAAAAAATCAATTCATTATGTCTGAAAGTAGGTCAACAGGCCAGCGAAAACAAAAAAGAAGAAAATCCAGAAAGAAAAAACAAAATATCTGCATTTGATCCTACCACAAGCTGTTTGTAAAAAAATTGGAATTGAAATCCCTTATAAGCCAAACCTCAACAATTTTTCTTGATAAATATTTTTACCAGCCAAGGTAAAACCTAAAGGATTATAAATCTACCCTTTCCCGTGTCAAGAATAGACGTTACCTACCAACGTACCACCTATGTAAATATAGGGGTTAAACTCACCCTTACTAATTAGTTCTAACCTAATTAGCTGCCCTTTTTCTTACAACTTTTAAACTAAGACTCTATAATATACTAGTGTAAAATAAGTAAGAAAAAAACAAGTGAAAGAAATATTTTCAAATCAACTGGAAATGAAATGACCGAAGCTGAAAAATAATATTTCCTTATTTAAAAAAATTAAAACATACCTTTTGACAGAAGCGAAGAAAACTCCGAAAACTTCAAATTTTCGAACGCACAGATTCAAAATACAGAACTCACGGGATTGGTGACACCAAAAAGGCGGGATCGAATTTTAAAATTCGAAACGGACGTGCGGTCCGCGCGACGTACAATGCGACTCTGTAGCGCGATTGCGCGGGAACTACAACACAAGGTTATGTCTTCGAACGGGAAAATCAGGAACTAACTTTGCACCCATCAATTTAGCCCCTCCCTTACACCGCTTCCTTTCTCCTCGTGCTCCGCTAGCGACCTGTTTAAAACCTATTTTGGTATTTACTCTAACCTGCTTATTAACCACAAAGGGATTTAATTTTCTCGCCACGATTTTTAATAGGCTTATTTATTTACAGTACGTGTTCATTTGTTATTTGAACGGATTGTTCTTTTATAAATATAACTAACATAGCTATAAGCATGAAATAATTAAAGTAAATAAATATGCATATTGAACAATTATGAACCCTATTCTTCAGTTTGTGTGTCTGATTATATTATTAAATTTGGAAGTAAATAATACGAATACTGAGAGTACTGAGTAGTGAGAGTACAGACGTACGACCAATTTAGAACAACCAATTCTTTCCGGTTATTTAATATTTTTAAATCCTAGCAATATGATACTATAGAACTAAATAGGAAACATTCATTTTCCATATTGATTTCACTCGGGAACTAACTGCTCGGTCATTATTAAAAAATAAACGTGGGAAAAAATCCATTGATAGACATTTTCTACCTTTAACAAAAAAAGTATTAAATGTAAAATCGATAGCAGGCGTCCGAATAGAATGAACATTAAATTTTATATAGCGAAACAGCAAAAACAACCACCATTTTGTTTTTGCACTTTTACAATCGTATACTTTTTACGTTTCACTAGAGAGTACGGGTCTTCAGGAGAGGGTTTAGGCGGTAATGCGGTTCCGATTTCAAGAACTTCATAAGTTTTCCAAGGCTATGGATTAGAACCATCGACCTATCTTCAACTGAGAATTGAGCAACTGTTTTAGGCTACTGCCGCTTATAGATAAATAATAAAATTATCTATTCAATTAATAAATCTAATATTAAACAAGCAATTAATTTTTTCTATATTAGTTTATGTTAATAGGTAATATTTGTATAATATATGTTAGATTTTATGTTAAATATGTGTTATATTTTATGGCAACACACTACTCAAAATCTGTCCAACGAAGTGTACATATCGCTGTGCTTTTAAAATATAAAAAGCATTATTTATTTATTTATTTCTGCAGTATGTACAATTTTGGTGAGAAAGATCTTAAAAACAACACAATGCCAATATGTACATAAGCCCTGTTGGGGCATTGCAATTACATTTATAAATTACATATTAAAATATTATAAAAGTAATAATTATAAGAGCAAGTATTTCATTTAGGCATATAGGCCTTATTTTATACATAATTTAATTTTAAAATTGGAATATTAATAATGACTATATAAGAATACATATTACTACTTTTATTTTTACTTTTATAAATCACATAGTAGATAAGATCGCAAAATGAAGTCAATGTCTCAATGTTTAAAAATCGAATAAATTTTTATTTGTCATTAAAGAATTCATGCATAGAATAATAGCACTTTTCAATTAAGTATTTTTTTAATTTAACCAAGAGAGTTTTATTATTTATTTCATTTTTAATATTGAGGGGTATTTTATTATATATTGAAATGGCTCTGTAGTATGGACTATTTCTGAATAGTTCCAGTCTTGATGTAGGAAGCACCAGTTGATTGTTGCGACGTGAACTACTCACAAATTTAAATTCGGCTATATTGTTCCGAACTACTGAATTTTCGACGAATTAGTTTCTAACCTACACTTTATTTATCATTATCGTTTTTATTCTATGACTAATACAAGTCTATCTTGACAATGACCCTTAAATTAATATCATAAGTAATCTGGATGCTAGTCAGAAATTTCTGTGTTCGATTTTTTTTTGTGACACCCTTTGGCAGGACGAACAAGTCGTGAGCCTGGTGGTAAGCGACACAGGTATAGCAATTACAGAGCCGCTCAGAGCGTTTTAGATCACAAAAATCTGAGGAGCGCCGCCGCTGCCCCCGTCACCCTGGAACATAAGTTGACAAGTCTCCATGTGCCTGTAATTTCACCAGCACCCTTACCT
>NW_020653993.1:6110814-6155462 GCF_003589595.1 Hyposmocoma kahamanoa
AGTTACATTTAAATCTAAGTTTAAATTTTTTTATGAAATACAACTCAATGATTGTTGAATATACAATAAGCTCCAAGCTGACTTCATAATCAGATGTTTTTTATAAAAAGTCATATTTGATATTCATTTTTTTGTAAATTTCGTTTATATATACTTCAAACTTCAATTACAAAATTATAACACAAAAAAGGCACAACTGAATAAAATTTTGCCCTATAGTTCTATTCATGAATGAAATATGAAAGGTCACATTTAAATTAGTAATGTTGTTCAAAGTATATAAGTGTAGTTATAATGTTTCTATTTCTTTTTTCTAAGTTAAAAGAGAAAATTAAGGTGTTTTTAAAAACGGCTGATTAAAATACCATTAAATTTTCTGTATAAAACTTGTGATATATATGACGGGTGTTATGCCATACATAAATTAATATTGTCAGATTCGATGCATGAGATATTTATTTTAGAGATATTATCAACATGATAATGAAAGACATAATAAGTACTAATAAAGTGAATAAATGGTCAAGGTGAGAATAGTGATGTGCACTACTGTTAGTGCGGTGCCACATATGTATTTAAAACATAAATAAATGACTTAATATCGAATGTACATTTTAACTTATTTATTAGAAAAACGAAAAAATCATTTAATCACATTTATCTACGAATTTAGAATTTGCTGCTTGTTCCTTTTTTCTTTCAAACGTATATAATATTTAATAACAATTACCCACACACTCCTAGACCTGCACTAGTGAAACCCTGTTTCTCGAAGTTCCACACACAGACAGACAACCACAAATTATACTCAAAGTCACGAGAGAAATACATGTAGGCCATACAAATATTTAACTCGAACCAGGCACTACTGCGTGGCAGTCCAGCATAGCCTCTGTTTGGCCACGAATGCAGTTAAATAAGTATACACCATTCTTGGTCGTTCTCCTCTTTCTTTTACCATTTATCTGCATGGACATTGTATACGTCGGATTAAGATGTATGGAAAACGTTGACAGAAACCCACATCGCTGATTTTTAACCGACTTAAAAAATGAGGAGGTTCTCAATTCGAATGTATGTTTTTTTTGTATATATGCATTTGTAAAGTGATTTTAATGATTCTTTTTTGCTGGAAAGAGGATATCTCAAATGTGGTTCCATTTAAATTTGAACAAAGCATTCCACCTGTAAGGGTGGCAAACTAGGGTATGAATAACTTTTGAGGTCGGTTTTTTTAGTACTCTGTACTGAATTATGTCAGGAATTACTTGATAATTGGCAAATCCACTTTACGTTATCAACTCGTTAAGCCGGTGGCGAATAATAACGTCAATTAATTGTAATTTTTCACCTTTCACTTTTATTAGTTCGAAAGCACAAAAGATAGATCAGGTTAAAATGGATTTTAATTTTAATTTTAAATATCATGAGACAAGTTTGCGGGGTCTGCCACGGTTGGATCACTTTTTGTAAGTCCCTCTTGTCAAAAATGCGCACTTGTTCATAAAGTCTTGACCATGAACACATTTGTATGGCGAGCGACTAGGGAGTGAATTCCTTGCCTAAAGACTTGTTCCCCGAACGCTATAACTTGGACCTTTTCAAGGCGCCAGTGAATAGTAATTTAGATGTGCAAGCTACATCCTCGACCTCATCGTCACTTTCCGTCAGGTGAGATGGAGGTCGTCGTGGTGAATGTTCACTGATCCCACGGCGCCGACTCAACCGGTGAGAGGGAAACCCGGGGGGGTTTTAGTGGGGTAGGCCTTCCAGTGTGGAGGGAGAGTCCCCACATAATATATCCATAAAGATTTCCCCCCCGTCAAAAAAAAAAAAAAAAAAAAGTGAGATGGAGGTGAGATGAACTTTACTCATTATTTTTGTAAGGCAACCCTTTTTTTTTTTTTTTTTTTTGGCCAATGACCGTCATGTCATAGGACCACGTCAGACAACTAATTAAGCTAAACAGATTCAAACTTCACAAACCCTGAGATCTTTGTAATTTAAAGCTCTGTGTGACATTGTAACTGTTAAGGACAGGCGTGTAGCTTACTATCAGACACACGACTTGTTCGTCCCGTCACCTGATGTTATAAAAAAAACTACACCAGCGGCGTCATCGCCTCTGCAACCTTACGCAGTGTGAACTGCCAAACTGCCGTGTCATTTGTAAACAAAGAAACCATGATCGAACTAGTAAATGCGATTCGTAGGTAGCTTAGTAATTCGTTTCTCTAACAATTAGAAATCAACACATGATAATATTAACTAAGATTTATCCTTTCGTTAAACATATTACGTAATATATAATAATAACCGAATTATGTTATATTACTTTTAAAGGTGACTCCCTCCCTAAAACAAAAATAGATACACACACAAACATATACAAGCGCAACCAGCCTAACGCCGACGAATTTGTCATTGTACAGGAAAACGACATAGTTTATGTTAAATTGCATTAAAACATGTTTTGTATTATTTTTTGTGTAAATAAATAAAAATAAAAAAAACACCGAACATTCTATTGAATAAAATTATTACAATAATAATAAATGACAACACAGTGCATACAATTGTTCGGCTTTGCGCGTCGGAAACGTTAATTTTTTTTAGGAATTCTAGAATTTTGAAGGGAAATGGGATTTCCCTGATAAATTTGCTGGCTTTGACATATTACGGAAAGCCTTGAATTCTTACGACAGGTCATCACATCGAGTATATAGCCAGAAATAGAGTCGAAATAAGGGCCATCCACCCCTGGCAACTCATTAGATAAATGGGCCATTATATCACTTTTAAATATCATCTCTCGTTTGCGCTGAAATCACAAATTAGAAAGCTGAAATTGTACAACGCCAACAACTGACCTGTGTGGACGCGTCCGTATATTCTAAGAATATTCTGCATATATTGTAATAAAGATAATATCTCTAACTATGGGGGCTGTTCCATTGAGTGATGTGGGAAAAACGGCAAAACATAATGACAAAACAAACGGAATCACATTTCATCGGTAATTAAATTATGAAATTTTTCAATTTTCGTCCATTAGAGCGAGGCTCAAGTTAAACTGGTTGGCTTGAAGTTATACAATGACGACACTAGTCAATTGTTTCGAATTCGGGCTGGCCAATCAAGGCGGAGTTGTACCTTAATGATGGCAGAATAGTTTTCAAACAATTTATAAGACATTTCGTCTCTATTTCTGATTACATACTCGATGGGTTATCAGGCATATGTTCAATAATTAATTTAGTATACCAACATACTCGTAATATGGTACTTTTGCTAACTACGTTACTACACTATTTAATTGATATAACTTCTATTGTTGCGTGAGGCCTTTCCTACTATATCTAATTTGGTTCCAATTTTGCAGGTTTTGCGACCAGTTTTTAAAGAAAATTACTCTTATGATCATAACACAGCGAATATAAATCTACCTATCAAAAGTGAAAATGCGATGTGTGCTGTGTGGTAAAAAATCAATAAATTAAACTAAATTTTTCGTAGCACTTGCTACGAGAGTACTACGCTGCTACGTATTTCTCGTAGACTGCGTAATTGTTTAAAGAATTAGGATGAGTATGGAATTTCGGGTTTTATCGCGTTTTTGCTGAAATGAGCACCAGTTTGTTTACGATTTCAGTTAATGAAAATCAAAGATGTGGACATTTCTAAATAAATTTGAAAGGTATAAACATAAGCTGGCAGAAATATCTGTAAAGCTCGACTCTCCTTTGCGCTTAAAGCTTAGAGTAGAACTATAACTAGATATCCTTAATAAAGGCTTTGTTTTATTTTAAACATCAATTTCACACATTCTTAACATACCTGGATTTTCAAACTGCCATTTATTTAAAGATCTGAAAAATGTATTTGTGACATTATTCGAGTTGTAGTAAGAGTTTAGAAAGTGTATGACGTCATAAAGAAATTATAAAAGATTTTATCTTACAATTTTATATATACATGCTTTAGGGCCAATGGCGGCGTCTGTAACGTCACATTCATTTATAATTTACCAAATATATATTCAGAGAAAACACCAATACGAAGTTGCGTCCGCATCTGAGCCAGCTGAAAAATTAAATAGCCAAAACCCAAGAAGGAACCTCTTTTAATTCATATTCATACCCTGCAATGCTTGAAACTATTCTTGGTTGAGATGATCTAGGTGACTCAACGGTTTGCACTGTAAGCGCTAAATGAGGAGGTCTTTTTAGGAGGAGGAGACTTTAAATTGGTCCTGGTCTGGGTGTTCCCTAGTTCGAAACCAGGGAACAGATACATAACATTACTCTTATACAACATCAAAAATACCTATGCTTTATTAACCTACTAAATCTGACTAATTACACCAGTCCAGACGCTTACTACGAGGAAAAAGGAACCTAAGCACGCGTTCAGAGAGGTGAAAATAAAGTTGCCCGCCGTGTGCAGTCGTGCGGAGCCAAATGCTCATAAATGAAAGACTTGTGCCGACGTCGGTTCACTCAGCGGTAGACACTTGTCGCGTAACCTTGAACAAATGACGGAGCCCTAACCAGGGCCCTATTCTGCTAATTTACTTAAAACGTGCATGCAGGCATGATAACCGTTCGGCTCATGCAGGCAGGAGATCATGGTAAATGGGTTCTCGTCACGAAGTTAATTTAAGTTGCTCAAAATACAAGGATTTTTTCGATTTGAGACCAGCTAATCGATGTGATTGTCATTATTTTTAAAACACTTTTTGTTGGCAGCAGCAACATTAATGTGATTTTGTATCATGACAACATTGGGAAGGATCTCGGCCTCTTCCTCTGGTACAAATTAACAGCGTAACATGTGGCTTTGTAAATTATAATATAAACATTAAAATACAGTAGTTTCAAAACGGATTGTTTTCTTTGCAATATATACTTCAAACTCTCCACAAACTAATGATCCTTTGAAAAAGTCAAGAAATAAGCAGAGAAAACGACAAATAAAGATTCCAACGAATTCGCTATTATAATAAAAGCCACTACGAATACGAAGCAAGCTTACACGAATCGCTCTGCCAGGAAAAGCAAGCTTACAGTGAAATATCCATCTGCATTCAACCATCAAGGTGTTTTTATGTAAAATATACTACAAAATTCCAACGTGCATCATTTTTGCGACTTTAATTTCAAAGCAAGCACTTACAAGCAAACATCACATCATATAATCACAATAAGAAATATTCATCATGCCATGAATTTTTAACACGGAACATGTCCGGAAATAAAAAAATGGTCCAAAAACTTTAAAACTACGTCAGTTATTCGTAATATCAGCCACGTCACCCTCAGGTCGCGGAAAGCCGCCATCACTCAGCTTGCAACTGACATGACAAGAACACAAACAAAAGGTAAAAAAAATGGAGATACATTTATATTGCCCTTAACTTTTTTTTGTTTCGTTTGTTTGTGGAAATACAAAAGTCATAGCGTTGTACGTCTCGCTAGGAGACGCTGTAAAATAAAGAAACTAGTATTTCTACTCAAACTTCACAATACAACAACAACAAGTCGTGTGTCTGATGGTAAATTACACACCTGTTCATAACAGTTGCAGTGCCACTCAGAGCTTTAAATCGCAAAGATCTGAGGGGTACTGCCACTGCGCACGTCACCCTGAGACATAAGTTACAAGTCCCATGTGCTTGAAAATTCACCAGCACCCTTACCCTTCAAAACCCGAACACAGTAATGCTGACGTTACTGCTTGGCGGCAGAAATAGGAAAGGTGGCTATACTGGACGAACTCTTTCACAAGGAGCTCTACTGCTACTAAAAATATCCTGGACATGATACAGTATTGTTTTCTGAAGTTAAAGCTTTGGACCTATCGATATCGATGATTCTTTTTGTTGGAAAGTGGGTACCACGTAGTGATTAGTGACTGAATTTCACTCACTTTTCGTTAACCGAGCTCAATAAAACTGAAAATGTGAGTATTAGTATAATAATAACAAAAATATAATGTTATGACGACTAGATTTTTATGATATCAAGTGACGGGACGAACAAGTAGTGCACCTGGTGATAAGCGACACGCCTGTCCATAGCAATTGCAGTGCCACTGAGATCTTTGCAATTTAAAGCTCTGAGTGGCCTCAGAGCTTTACATCGCAAAGATCTGAGAGGCACTGCCACTGCGCCCTTCACTCTGAAACATAAGTTGACAAGTCCTATATGCCTGTAATTTCGCCCGCACCCCTACTCTTCAAAAACGGAACGCAATAATGCATACATTACTGCTTGGCGGCAGAAATACTCTTTCACAAATCACTCTACTGCTACTAAAATATTAACTACAGCCTGATAAGTAGAGTGAGTACCACGAATGAATAGTTACAAGGCATAGTAAATAAATATGTTAAAGTTGAAAAAAAGCCAGAGAGAGAGAAATCTTTCTAACTTTGAACGTGCTAGTAATGGTAGAAAATTGAACCAAAGCCGCGCCCTGGGGCATCGTGGCTCTGGCAACGTTTCCCTTTTGTTAGCTAAAGGTAAAAGTTAGCTTAACAGAGTGGCATTTTACCGGATTAGAGACTTTCTCAATAATTTAAATAGACTTTTTCCGCATAACTTTGCGGTCGTGTGGTTGAGTAATAGAGATAGAAAGTATGCTCAATCCACATTAATTTATTGTAGAAGTACAACGGGGAAAAAAGGAAGGAAGGAAAAGGTGAAGGAAGGAAGGACAGGTAAAGTAAAGGCCCAAAGTTCCAGTATTATTGCTGCTTATGCGCATGATCGGGGGAGACAACTCCGATCACTAGCGCGTCACACTGCACTACACGAGAAAAACCCGCGGGTTATATGACCGATCTACCTGCCGAACTAAAAAATGAATGTTGTGAGTTAGGTTCACATGACAGGAGGATACGGTCTTTCCTCTCCGAGAATTTTGATGGGAGTGGCGACGGAACGAAGTAAAGCAAGAATGACGAAGAAAAAGATTTGGAGAACGGTTCAAAATTTCAAAAGTCAAATGGCCAGGAACCAGAGAAAAGGCGGATAAGAAGATGGCGTGCGCGAGCACATACTTTTTTATATATTATATAGTTTTTTATTCCTTTTGAATTTGTATTCTTTTTGACGGCATATTTTTTATATTCAGTTGTTCCGGGATCATACAAATCGCCAATATGCGTTCCTAAGATCGCGAAGGATTTTTAATACTTTCGCCCTTTCCCTCTTTCTCTAAAACCACCAGGCAAGCATGTCGCCAACATGTGGGATGACGAAGAAAGAGGTAGCATCGTCACACACTTGTTCAAGTGATACGACCTCTTCTATCCGACACCGATGTAGGATAGAAGAGAGGCTAGGCTTTGTAAAATATTACAGTAAAGATAGACCCTCATAGGTCTATGTCAGATATCGCTAAAAGTCAATTGCAAGACCCGTAGTTGGTTTTTTTGAGATCCACACAGTGAAACAGGGTCCGGTACTATCATAGTCAGTGCCTATACCATAAGATTACAGTGACAGTTACCGCTATCGACCGCGTAAAATATTTGTATACAAATTGTTGTTTCCTCTGGTGACCGCTAGAGGCGCTGTATAATTTGCCTACAAAATTGTGAAGTAATTTACGCGGTCGCTAGGAACAACTGTCATAGTGAACTCGTGGCAGACTGACATTTCATTTTAACGTAAACGTCACGTCACTGCTCGCGAACGGGTTAAATATTGATCTTGACGTTACTTGAATTTAAATCCGTAGGCTAAGCTTGCGGTTATGCCCGGCTGCCATTACCGCAAAAGGTTGTGTCCAGCTGTCGTAACCGCGAGAAGTTGTAGAAACTGATGCTCTAAAGTATAGCTAAGTAAACAGAGTATTGAAATTTAAACTTAGGATTTAAATTAAACTCTGAGGTTTTATTAGAATAAGAACGCACAAAAGATCAAAGCCATATGCACAATAGATATTTCCTCAAAAGTTCGTGGAATTATAGAAATAGAAATAGAAGTAGAAATTATTTATTCAATGTAAAGCACAGCACACATACAATTTACAAACAAAACAAAAACATAAAAAATAGAAGAAAGAAAGATAAGGGAGACAGGATGTGTACTGTGCAGCCACTGAATCCATCATCCACTCAGCTATTGCCTTTATAATTACATCTATTTGCCAAGTTTTATTGAAATTAGTTACCGGGAAGTGCGCGAAACCGGATTCATCACCTAGTTTCCCTTACAGGCAGAATATTTTCTTTAAATTGAAATAGGACTAACACTGAGGTACCGTCTTTCCAACAAAAAAAAAGAATCATCGAAAAATATATAAACCAGACAATATTCTCACTTACACTTACCCAGCCCGCTGGTCTCCTCTTTCCCAAACTAAAAATGAATTCGAAAAAAAAAACAGATTTCACTTAAATTAACATAACATTCTTTCTGTTTTTAACCGACTTCAAAAAAAGGAGTAGGTTGTCAATTCAACTATATGTTTTTTCTTTTTTTTTGTGTATGTATGTTACGCGATAACTCCGGTATTTCTGAACCGATTTTCATGATTCTTTTTTTGTTGGAAAGAGGGCACCTCCATAGTGGTCCCTTTTAATTTTGAGAAAATCATCCACCTCTGAGGGTGGCTGTTCGCAAGAAGATTCGTTTTTATAAATAGCGCCTAAATTTTATTATAAGGAGGAATTATTTTAATGGTTGATTTTGCTATTCTCCAATTCAAGGCGTTTTTCTCTCTCAATGTACTTGAAGTAGTGAGAACCGATTTTTTTATATCTCCTGTGTCAAGTCCCGTATAGTAGCGAACTAGGGGATGAATCCGGGTTTGTGCACTTTCTGGTAACCGATTTCAATAAAACTTGGTAATTATATGTAATTCCACGTACGCTTGAGGTCAGTTTTTTAGTACTCTGTACTGACATTATACTCATTCGAAGTTGTCACGTTACAAGGAGTTACATTTATTTAATTTTTTTTCTATAATATCAAGTGACGGATCGAACGATCGAACTAGTCGTGCGCCTAATGGTAAGCTACACGCCTGTCACGCTACATTACATATTATTACGGCTGTACATTCTCTTTTTTGCCGTAAAGGCTGTAAGCAAGATTTATTCAAATTCAAATTCAAAATATTTTATTTCGCCAATATCACAGCTTAGTACACGAGTCACAAAACTGAAATTTAATCAAATAAAACATACAATTCAATACATTAAATTAAATTAAAATTACTAATATTTTATTTATTAATATTATTATTATTATCATTATTATCTATTTTAGACTCTCGCCTCTCCCCAGGCCTAAAAGATTAAGTGTATTATTATTATATTTATTGTATAAGAATCATGGGTGTCAATCCCTACCACTATCCACCTATGTGTTTGTCCGCATGCAAGCACATCCACTATTGTAACAGCAGAGAGTTCCACCGGTCAGTAAAAACGTTCAGGATGCTATTGGATGATCAACGCAGGCGGCTCTGCAGCGACGCAGTACGCTTACGTAGGATCTCGTGGAAACCGAACCGCAGACCCAACAGCACCCTGAACACGTTGTTATATTGTACGCGTCGGTTGACCGCTGCGCATATGACACCCAGAGGCTGCAAGTGTAGAAGGATTGGCAGGAAGCTTTGAATAGCGTTATCTTGACTTCATTAGAGCAGCATGCGAACCTCCGAGCCAGCATATTACAGCGGACAGCCAGAGCCCTGCGCTCTCTTAAATTGCTTATATGTGCCGAAATTATTTAAAGCTAATTTCCTTTGCTACTAGTTGGTTCCGCCCAGGCTTACGGATGGTTTTTGAGTACCGACTTGAGCTTGGTCATATTGGAAAACTTTCATTTTGTTGATGTTCATTTTGATGCCTATTAAACTCAGGAGATGATGGGTTTTATCATTCATGATGTGTGCGTCGCCTAATATCCCGCGTAGATCGTTTACAAAATATAATATAAACTTTAACCCTGAAGCAGGTCAAGTTGTGGCCGTGAGTTTCGAGTAATCTAATGGAAGACTCAGTCCACATAATTTATTGTAAAATAGGAAAAAGAAAGGTAAAGTAAAGGCGTAAAGGCTGTAACAAACAAAATAACGATATAAACACAGGTACAATTATAAAAACTATAATCTACAAATATTATGCTTTACAAGCAGTTAGGTTACTTGATTTTCAGTGGTATAAGTGGTCAGAATAACATATGAGGGCGGACACTTCGGAAATTTAGTAGAGAGTGGGGATGGAAAGAAGAAAAGTAAGGAAATAAAAAACGGTTCGCAATTTCAAATTAGATGGCCAGGAATCAGAGAAAAGGGTGATAAAGAAGTGGGATGACGATGAAAAAGGTCGCATCGTGGCAAACTTTAACATTTAAGATTTAAATTCCGCTCTTAATCGCTTACCATACGAATAGTCAAAAGTCCCAAGCTTGATGTACTTGCTGTAGGAATGGTTAAATGATTTTCTTATCTATATCAATGTACAGGAAATCTCTTTTTTATATCGAGAGTTCTCATCGGATCACCCATTAACAAAGTAAATGATCGCGCCGAGAGTTAGCTTCCCTGTTTTACGCCTTTACCTTTCGAGACCCAATTGGTTTGCGCCGAAACCACTTGGTGCTCGTTACTTCGTTCCTATTGACCTCTATAATTCTGTTTGTTAAAGTTTCGATATTCTGAAGGAAAGAACAAGTCGTGCGTCTTTTTTTTATAATACAAAATGACGCGCCTGTCCATAATAGTTGCAATGCCGCTCAGAGCTTCAAATCACAAAGATCTGAGGGCACTGCCATTACTCTGAGATTTAAGTTGACAAGTCCCATGTATAGGAAAGTAGTAATGCTCACATTGCTGCTTGGCGGCTGAAATTGATAACTTGGCAATACTTACCTGGACGAACTCTTTCACAAGGAGCTCTACTGCTATCGATGTAATGAAATCCATGTAGAATCCATTGTAATTGTGTGACAGGCCAATCAAAAGTTTCAGCTTTTATTTAGCTTAATACAATTTGTTTACTAAAGCGAAGATTACTTAATAGTTACTACGAAACATATACATCAGTCTCATACCAAATCGAATATATCTACGCTATAGCCTACTAAATCTGACTAATGACACCAGGCGCCCACTACCAGGAAAAATGAACCTAAACACGCGTTCAGAGAGGTGAAAATAACGTTGCCCGCCGTGTGCAGTCGTGCGGAACCGAATGCTCATAAATAGAAGTCTTGTATACCGTGTAACCTTGAGAAGTGACGGAGCTCAGACTAAAGTAACTCTGACAACCTCCGTGGGCGAGCGATTTGCCCAACGATTTTCATGGTGTCGTCATCTCTTGGGACCCGGGTTTGATCTCCGGTCACTGTAGAAAAACTAACTTTTGTATATTGTTTCAAGTGCGTGTGGTACCGTTGTTGTTTTCAATTTTATTTAGTTAGTTACTTACTTTGGGATCAGAGCTATGTCAATTATTTATAATTATGTAGTTTGTAAGTTTTTTTTTTCCAATAATTAGTTCAATTCAACTTGGTTTCGAACTTGACATTTCTCTGTATTAGAAGTACCAGAGCAAGTGATACTCTGAAGCACTACTCAGAACACCCAGACCAGAACGAATTTAGAAAAGTTCATTTCCCAAATTGGTCCTACCAGAGATCGAACCTGGGACCTCCATATCTAGCACCGTTTGGGCCACCGAGGTCGTCATATTATTATTATTTCATTAAGAACCCAAAAACTGAAATCCTAAATTACTTAAAGGCACACTGAAGAAATTTCTTAGATTTCACACAGATGACGCTACGGTAAAAAAGACGTTAGAAGTCGAAAGGTCTGCAACAAGCATAAACAAAATTATACGGTCAGCAGGTTCGTTCCGTAGCTCAGTTGGGAAAGCGTCAGCCACGTTGTGGCGAAGGCGCTGGTTCGAATCCAGCCGAATCGAATTAATTTTCTGATTGTTCGATCTTTACATCAATAATTACTTTAAAAGTCTTTGGTTTTCGTACAAAATTCTCAATTCCATGCCAATTTCAAGAGAATAAAAATACTTTGCAAAGTTGAAAAAACCCAATACAAAAATTCGATATCAAGCACATAGAAAAATTCGTGAGGTCCGCTGTTTCGTATAGTTTCGGCACGGTTTGTTGGAAGGCGTCGGTTCGAATCCGGCCGGATCAAAGGAATTTTTTCTGAGTGTTCGATCTTTGTATTAATAATTGTAACAAACTAGTGGAGTCATGTCACAAAAAAAATTAAGTATCAATTAAATATAAATTTACTTTATAAAGTTCTTGGAAAAATAAAATAGGAAAACTAATAAATTCCTGATATTCAAATTATTTTCTCGTTTGTCATAATATGATGTTGAATGCACAACAAACAATGGCGCCGTGTGGTCTAGGCCACTCCTAAAAAAAGCCTTAGGAAGCTATCGAAATAGATTAGCCTGTAAACCACACCCGCAGGTTTTATCACGGCCTTTTTTCTGTGCTACTTCCCTTTTGCGCTTTTTGTGACTGTGGACATACACGACAAATTTACGATGGTGTACATTTCAACAACCATCTTTTTTGTTCTCCCATGTATATATGAAGATGAATGTACGTTATTTTTTATTTAATATTACCGAGTGACAGGAAGAACAATGCGCCTTGTGGTAAGCGAAACGCCCTGTCCATTTCAGTTCCAGACCTCTAAATCGCAAAGATCTGAGGCAATAATGCCACTGCGCCTGTCACCCTGAGACGTAAGTTGACAAGTCCCATGTGCCTGTAATCACCAGCACACTTACCCTTCAAGACTAGAGTGCAATAATGCTCACATTGCTTGACGGCAGAAATAAGTAACGTGGCAGTACTTCCCAGGACGAACTATATTCGTAAGGAGCAGAGAATTTCGACTTATGTCTCAGGGTGACAGATCTTTGCCATTTAAATTTCTGTGCGACACTGCAACTGAAACGTTGGATTCACAATAAAAAAATTCTGGGAATATATTGCCGTAATTTATCGCGTTGCGCTATATGACCTTGAGTTGAGCAATCAGGAGCAGCGACTTTAGCTCCTGCGTCCTGACTTTGTTTCAAATGGGAATCGATCCGATCGGGTCGTCTAGAAATCAGATGGGTTTCTGAGCGAGAAAGTGAACCTGATTCCTACTATCTATTACTACTACTATCAACTATTGTTCCAATGTGAAATGTCAAAAGCTTCCGATCAGTTGTGAATCGCAATTATGCGCCTCGACTCGGAAGGGACGCAGTTCCCGATCGGGAGAGGCAATGGAAATCAAGTTTTGTGCATTTGTGCATTGTGAATCCACCTTTATGGATAGGCGTGTCGCTTACCACCAGGCGGACTTGCTCGTCCCGTCACTTGATATGTTAAAGCAATTTCTAGACCTTTTTGTAAAACGTATTAAAATGTGTATTTAATAATAACATAATAATAGTATTCTCGTGTGTGGAATAAACTACCTGCTGACATTCGTGACAGTCCATCGGTGGCATCTTTCAAATACAAATTAAGAGAGCACTTCCTGTCGAAGGCGTTAGATAGTTAATGGGTAACATATTTGTAAACAAGAAATCTGTTATTCTAATATATATTCTGCTTATGTATGTATATAAAGTTCATGTATGTGTGTATGTCTGTCGTATGTATATTATCGTTATCCTTTATATTATTGGTGTTATCCTTTTGCTAGAAAAAATATCTATTCGTAACAAACGTCACTTCTTTATACGTATAGAAGTCTCCCGAGGATCGGAACAATGGTCGATAAATCTAAAGCAAAACAGCTTACCTACTTCGCTTTATTTGGACAAGAAATCCCAACGGAACATGTTGCCTACACTATTTTATTATTTAAAACATTCTGTTTACTTGGTTTCAAAAATACATGGAGAATTTCGATCTTGTGGCTAGCGGGCACAAGTTTGACTGCCTCTTAAGTGAGAATCAAAATGGTGGTTGTATCTTTACGAATTCTGACAAATTGAGTACCAAAAAATGTACCTAAATTGTACTATTATATGTACTACCTACGCTTAAAAAAATTATACCTCTAACACAACAAAGTTATAGCATTATCAAAGGTACACCCGCCATTTTGCCTCTCACAAATTTAGTTTTATTTCACAGCAACTAATGAACATGTTGAAATAGCGATTCTTGTTACGCCAACCATACCTATGTACTAATAGATTGAAGTCTTTGTGTTACGTCGTTTTTCTAAAATATCGCTTATCATTTCCGAAAACAAACTAAAATTACAGACAAAATGGGATAAAAAAAACTAATTTCTTTTGTAATTAAAATGAGCGCCACCTGTCCGTCGCATTGAGAACTAGTTGGAAGCAAAGTCACAGGTAGCGCGCTACATAGAGGTGAGAAAGCCTACAGCTTAGTAAGCTTTATAAGGTAATAGTTTCCCTATTTCCTCATAGATGGCGCTGTAAAATGTTTACATAAAATTTAAAGGCTCAATAGCAATACTCGGATAGAAAGTAAAACAGAAAATTATGTCTCGAGGCTTGAATGGTGTAAGTAACAGTTTTAATGAATAGGCACTGTAGCTTCCTCACCACCGACAACTCACCTGCCAATCTTATCAATTGATTGTGGCGAATTCTTCCTTTTCAGGAAATAAATAACTTACTCACTAGGTAACTACTGTAGGCTAATAAAAACGTAAATTACGAAAGTTATTGCTGGCAATGACTTAGTCCGGCAAAAGCATCACTATCCCAAAATAGTAAGGAATTACCTACTTCAATGTTTATTAGCTATTTGTTTAGGTACCTAGTTAGGCTATTAATTAAAGAACGAGATCTAACAACTGATTGCTAGGCATTGGGAAATGAAACTATTTTTTCTAAATCAAACATTATAGTCTAAGACGATTAGAAGAAATATGAATAAAACTAGCGTAAAAACACATCGTAAATAAGATACAGTCAGATTTCGTCTCAAAACGTTTGTTTATTGTTTGACATGTTTATTTACGTTTGTGGAAATTACCTATTTAAAAAAGTCAGTTAAAAAGCGTGGCAAGGGGCTTATAAGTAGCTCGGAATTAATAGAAGTGAAGCTGCAGTCTTGAATACCGGCGTAAAGTTGCCTACTTATCGGTATTCTACACGATATATCAGACATAGGATGGGGTTCCATCCTTCTGTTGTGGATATTTCAAGGATTATAAGGCGAATGGCTATGGAATGGAAGTCCCTGCGTGCAGATTTGTTCTCCGAACGGTATAACACAAGCCTTTTCAAGGCGAGAATGAATAGGTATTATTTAGGTGTGCTACACCCATACACCATCGTCGACCTCTACGTCACTTTCCATCAGGTAACATGAATATCACATGCACACTTATTTTTTTAATAATAAAATTATAAACATACAATATGTGCTATTTTTATATACTACTTATATATAAGAAAGTATATCTAAAACTTACCTGAAGCTTCATTATTTTGAGTGTGATTCTCCTGACTCTTCTCCTGTGCTTTGTCCTCCCCTGTCTCCTTCGCAGTCTTGGCCTCGGAGCTCGTGTTACACCCCATATTGCCGGCGAATATAAACACTAAGACTAAATATTTGGCAATCTAGTACACTTCAAGGGAATAAAACTATAACATAATGGTTTTTGGCATCGGTTTTGGGGTTCCTGAAACAAACAAAATTGAGTTATTAATTTATCTGTGTGAACTGTTGGATACGGGTTTCTTATCAGGAAAGGATTTCTGATACTTTTATAAACCTACTCGAAAATACAGGTAGATTTCCTTAAAAAAACATCATAGAAGATCCCGATGACACAGCAGTTTCGATTTTCAGTGACACTAACTCTGACTCTTTCTTTATCCGCTCACGCGATACGCTCCTCCTACCGCAAAATGGCGGCTATTTGGTTTCGCAAATTATAAAAGCATTCAGTTTAAATACAAGTTTTTATATTAAAAATTATTATTCTGCATTGCTAAATAAATACCCTCCGTACTACCAACAAAAACATCTCAAATAAAATGCAGTAATACACCGTAAATCTTGTACTTAAAAAGCACTAATGGAATTTTTGGTGTGATAATATTCCGTTTGAGTGGTTCTAACGTTTACCATGAAATTACTCCTTAAAGTATAGTTTATAAACATTTATATTCAGGGTAAACTTAAAAAACGCTACTTACGATATGTTTTCAATAAATAAACACCGAAATCACTAGCCCAAACAATAACACACACGATTGTCGTGACGTATTTTTGAAGTTGTTTATTTTTTTTAAATGACAGACCCAGACATTAAAAACTTTATGGTTTGCTAGAGTAGTTACCGAAATAGCAATTAATATTAGTTCTTTTACCTGTTATAACTTCGATATCCGATAAATCGGTATAAAATCATCACCGGCACCTCTAGGTGTGGTATGCGTCTACGGCTGCATATATCGCGTGAGCGGTTAGTCAACAGCTCATCAAGCTATACATTTTTGTTCGAATATCGCCTCCAAAGCAACAAGATCCGCCAATGTGTAACTTAATTGCTGCAGTGCGTAATAAAATTTTCTGAGCTGAGTATTCTGGATAGTGCTCTTAGATTTAATTCTGCTACACTGGTACTCATTGCACGTGGCAATGGCGAAGAGTAAGACCATTCATATAAGACTATTCCCGTCGACTTGACTTGTGAAACTGGTAAATGGTTTTAGTAGCTAGTAGTTATCTATTTCTGCCCCCAAGCAGTCATATGACCATTACTGCATTCCTGTTTTCAAGGGAAAGGGTGCTGGTGAAATTACAGTCATGTGGGACTTGTTAACTTATGACTACAGATGACGGGTACGGTGGCAGTGTCCTTCAGATTTTTGCGATTTAAAGCTCTGAGCTGCTGCTCAGAGCTTTAAATGCCAACACTGCAACTGCTATGAACAGACGTGTTGCTTAACACCATGCACACGACATGTTCGTTCTGTCACTTGGTTTCATTAAAAAAAATCTACTTGAAAGAAAACGCCTGACTTTTTTATCCGACAATGATTAACGCCAATCTCTGAGTTTGACAAAGAATTAACAAAAAGCGTCAGGCGTTTTTATCGAACGATTTGTGCTACGGTATATCACACGGAGTTCGCTGAGACCATCTGATTAATGTTACTGGCTACCACGTCTGTTGAATAAAAATTCAAAACTAAGTTAAAAACAAATACTTATTTGACAATCCTCTTATAAATTTCGCATCTTCAAAGAAATTTGACACGCAAATCTTTTGTGCTAACTTAAATCATTTAAATGTTAATATAACTTAGTAACGCAATATTAACTTGGCGACTTCAGTGCCAACAAGTTGAAGTATAAGTCTCATAACTTTATTAAAGAGTAGTTAAACAAATTGTGCTGTTAAAAACTCTTTTATAGAGTAAGACAAGAAAAAAGATGTCGGAAGCCTCATTATTCTATGGCAAGAATTTATGAAACTAGAAATGAAGTAATTATTTATTTTTTACCACAATTTGCCTGGTCTCAAACTTAGAATACCAGGGCAACGGAGTTCTCTCTGGGGCACTTCCCTTCTGGAAAAGTCACCAGACCAGAACCAATCCAAATTTGCCCTACCGAGAATCAAAACCAGGACCTCCTCAAACAGTCCCACAGTGCAAACCGTTGGATCACCGAGGTCATCAATCGTTTTCGCATATCTTACTTGTGCAACACAAATATGCAACTGATAAAATATGACATTAAGACATTGATGGATTTCTAGAATATCGGCGTATCTCAAACTCAACCTAATTCATCAGAAAGACAGTTTAAAACATCGACTAGAAATAGAGAAGAAATAAGAGCCGTCTATCCCTGGCAACTCATCAGGCAAATGGGCCTTATATCACTTTTAAATATCACCTCTCGTTTGCGCTGAAATCACAAATTAGAAAACTTAAATATTACAAAAATATTCTATATTTATTGCAATAAAGATAATATATCTAACTCTTCTCTTAACTCTTCGTTTAGTAATGTTATAAATAGCGGTTAAGAACCACATATAGTTGCAGCTGTATATTCAGTCTCGGACGTAGACAGACCAAAATTTGTTTTACCTCAGATTCCCAGGAAATTACGAATGATACTCATGATAAATTGCCATACCGCAGGTGCTTTTCTTAAAGTAGTTGATTGGTTTGCTGTTAATAATCTGCTCCTTAATGAGAAAAAAAACAAATTGTGTGAAATTTACATTACCCAATGTTAGAGAGACAGTTACAAACATTGTAGTTAGAAACGAAAAATTGAATCTTGTGGATTCACTTGTATTTCTAGGTGTAAACGTTAGATGCTAAAAAGTAAGTTATCAAAACGGCTCAGCTCTGCAGTGTACGCGATTAAAAAAATACGGTAACTTTCAGACGTCGAAACCGTTCAATTGGTTTACTTCAGCTACTTTCATAGTCTAATGACATACGACATTTTGCTTTGGGGTAATGCCGCCGATATCAATAGAATATTTGTTCTGCAGAAACGTGCGGTTAGGGCAATTTACAATCTGGGCCCGAGAGTATCTTTCAGAGACAAGTTTAAGGAAATTAATATTCTTACTAGTGTAACGGTACATCTATGAAAATGTAATTTATATTAGGAGGAATAATAATTTCTTTGTGAAAAACAGTGAAAGACATAACATTAACACGAGGAATAAAAATAAACTAACTGTTCTTGATAGTCGTCTTTACAAAGTCACAAATTCATTTAAGGGGCAAAGTATATGCTTCTATAACAAGATTCCGGTTGATATACAAAATTTGTTATTCAAGAGGTTTAAAACTATAGTGAAACAAAAACTTTACACAGGTTATTGTACAACTTCTGCGTACTTGGATGACAAAAATCCGTGGTAGTAACCCGTTTAGCTCACGGAGTTAGTCTCGATCTCTGATGTTTGAAAGCAAAAAAATATATATTGTAAATGTTGAATGTTTCTAGGGGTTTCTTGCTCATTCTTCCCAGGGGAATCTACCTTGCGAATGAGCCGTAGAGTTTAACCAATGTGACGATTTCAAGTGTAATAATGCTTACCTATAAAAGAAAGATTATTTTAAGTTTGATTTTTGATTATATTTTTATCTCCAAGCCAGACCGCTTAAAAACTGACTATATTGTTAGGCTTGTTTCTTTTCGTTCTTTCTTTCCGGTTTAGAAGGTTAAGGGTGCTGGTGAAATTACAGGCACATGGGACTTGGCAACTTATGTTTCAAGGTGATAAAGCTCTGAGTGGCACTGCAACTGTAATTGATAGACATGTCGCTCACCAGGTGCACGACTTTTCATTCCGTCACTTGGTATTATTAAAAAAAAGTTTTAATACCACATTTGAATTTTATTCATGTACCTCAAAGTTCATTTTGCAGCTTTCCATTGTAGTAGGTTTATCTGCTCTAAAATGACGTTGCACAATTGATATCTTAATTAATTCAATTAGGGGAATGTCCTTCAAATTAGTTGAACTGGGTATTGAAGCAGAAATTTAGCTCTGTTGCTATCTTAACATTAATTTAGCTCTGTTGCTATCTTAACAGCCTTAGGCGATCAAGATTATCCTCTAATTCCCTAGGTACGATAAGTTTGGTCGATATTTGCCAATTTCACTGTTACGATTTATCTTAGCCGATGACTTTTATGACGTTCACAAACTGAATAAAAATTTTACTGTTCAGTATTTATCGACGACTTTGGTTGCTCAACGATTAGCATCGAGTATATACCAGAAATAGAGACGAAATGTCATGCGAAATGTCGTATAACTTGTTTGATAACTATTATGCCGAATCATTACTGTGACAACTGCACTCCGATTGACCAGCCCGAATTCGAAACAATTGACGGTTGTCGTCAATTGTTTCACTTCAAATCGATCAGTTTAACTTGAGCTTCGCTATAATGAACGAAAATTGCAAAATTACATATTTAATATTTAACTACCGATGAAATGTGATTCCGTTTGTTTTGTAATTAGATATTTTGTTGTTTTTCCCACACCACCGAATGGAACAGTCCCCATTGTTAGAGATATTATCTTTATTACAATAAATACAGAATATTTTTGGAATATCCGTGTCCGTACACGTATACACAGGTCAGTTGCTGGCACTGTACTATCTCAGTGTTCTAATTTGTGTATTCAGCGCAAACGAGAGTTGATATATAAAAGTGACATAAGGCCCATTTGTCTGACGAGTTGCCAGGGATGGATGGCCCTTATTTCGTCTCTATTTCTGGTTACATACTCGATGACGGTTAGCAACGTGGAAAATAGAAAAAGAAACAAGAACTTATCTAGGAATTTTACAAGTAAGCCGCTGTATTCTGTACTTTATATTTATACCAATGTTTTTTATATCAACTGAACTAAATGAACACGTAACTGTACGATATAAATTTTTCGTTTGTCAAAAAAGAATTTCTGAAATACAATCTGTGTCCTTGCTGCTCGACCAAAATGCAAAATGAACCGTTTCACATCAATTGTTTCATTTTTTTTTCATGATACAAATGTGATAGAAAGTCGTTCCCGAGGTGGTAAGCGACATGCATGTGCAGAACACTTGCGGTGCCACTCGGTACTTTAAATCGCAAAGCTCTTAGGGGCACTGCCACTATGCCCGTCGCCTTGAAACACAAGTTGAAACTCTCATGTGCCTACGCTTGAAGACCGAAACTCAGCAATGGTCACAATAATGCTTAAACTCAAATTACCTTTATTTCATTGTTAAATTACACTTGAAATCGTCATATTGATAAAACTCTACTGCTTATTCCTATGGCAGATTCTTGTGAGAAGAATGAGTAAGAAACTCTAGTGTTTGCTCTTTGTAAATGTATATTTGAACACATTTATCATTTACAATATTTATTTCAAACATCTTAGATCGAGAATTCCAAACGGGTCATTACCGCTGCTTGGCGGCAGAAATATGAAGGTGAGGTGGTAGTACATCTTTGGACGAACTCTTTCTCAAGGAACTCTACTGTTACATAATCTCAGTACAGAGTACTAAAAAACCGGCCTCAAAAGTACGTAGAATTACGTCTATTTGCTAAGTTTTATTGAAATATCCCCTAGTTCGCCACTATACAGGATATTGAGGGAAAAACGCCTTGAATTGGAGAAATAGCAAAATCAACCATTAAAATAATTGCTCCTTAAGTAAAATTCAGGCGCTATTTATAAAAATGAATCTTCGTGCGTGAACAACCTTAGAGGTGGATGATTTTCTTCAAAATGAAATGGGACCGCTATGGAAGTACCCCCTTTCCAACAAAAAGAGAATCATGAAAATCGGTTCACAAATACTGGAGTTATCGCGTAACATATATACAAAAAAAACATACAGTCGAATTGAGAACCTCCTCCTTTTTGAGGTCGGTTAAAAAGTAAAAGTTATTTATTAAGATAACATGGACCTATTTAGTTTCAGTAGTTGTCATGTGTACACAAACAACAGGGAGGAGAAACCAAACACCACTAAGTACTTATTTCCCATTTCTGCGTACCGTGATTCATAGAGCAGTGATTCACGTAGAATAATATACAACGTGGTTCCATTTATATAGGCCTCAAAACCCGGTTCGTTAAAGCCTTTGTGATTGTTCAGGTAGCAAGATGAAACTCTATGAACCGCTCTTCACACATCCCGTATAAAGCGGCTTATGATTTGAAGGATGCTTCTATTGAATGAAGTGATTTGGTAACTTCTTTTTAACCGACTTCAAAAAAATTAGGAGGTTCTCAATTCGACTGTATGTTCTTTTTTTCTTTTTTTTTTGTATGTGTGTTACGCGATAACTCCGGTATTTGTGAACCGATTTTCATGATTATTTTTTTGTTGGAAAAGGGGTACTTCCATAGTGGTCCCATTTTATTTTTAAGAAAATCATCCACCTCGAAGGGTGGCTTTTCACGCATGAAGATTCATTTTTATAAATAGCGCCTAACTTTAATTTAGGAGCAATTACTTCAATGGTTGATTTTGCTATTTCTCCAATTCAAGGCGTTTTTCTCTCAATATACTTTGTGTAGTGTCGTAGTGAGAACCTATTTTTATTATCTCCAGTGTCAAGTCCTGTATAGTATCGAACTAGGGGATATTTCAATAAAACTTAGCAAATAGACGTAATTCCACGTACTTTTGAGGTCGGTTTTTTTAGTACTCTGTACTGAGATTATTAGACTAATCGATTTGTAAGTACTTTGAATTTTAAGGTATGACTGGAGACACTTAAAGCCATTGTAGCTTAATGGTTTGATTTTCCACCTATCAAGCAGAGGCCGTGGGTTTGAATTCGGATTCATTTCAGAAATTACGTCATAAGATGAGCTTTTCGATGAAGAAAAAATCATCGTGATGATACCTGCACGTCGAAGAACTTTTATAACCCGGGTTTTTCGTAGTGTGACGTCAAGTCAAAAAAAATGACCCGTGCCCAGCAGCAGTACGTATACATGGTTAGATGATGACAAGATACACTACAAGTCAGTGTGATTTTTAGGCATTCGGAGTTTCTTGTAGTGTCACCCAGCCACCATAGATTCAGTATTGGTAATATTAAAACTATGCCAGCCACTAACAAAGACCACCTCCTCAAACTCAGTTTCCAATAATCTTCATTGCCTACGTAAGCAAATTACTCTTGAAATCATTACATTGATTAAATAAAAAAGTAATAAAAAAAAATTAAAAAAAAAAAATTACTTTTTTTTAAATTAACTTTTATTCTCAGACATCACAGTAGGGTCCATTGTTGATTAAACTCTGCTACTCATTCATAAGGCAGATTCCCTTGAGATGAATAATCATGAAACTCTAGGGTTGCTCTTTGTAAATAAACATTTGTAAACATTAATCATTTACAATATATATTTCAAATAGAGCTAAACGAGACACTACCATGGACTTTTGCATCCAAGTACACAAAAGCCGTATAATATTTTGTGTAAAGTTTTTGTATCACTGTAGTTTTAATTATTTAAATGGTATATTTTTAATATCATCAACCGAAATCTTATAATAGAAGCGTATAATAACATTGCCCCTTAAATGAATTTATGACTTTGTGATGACGAAAATTAAGAACAGTATTAATGTTATGTTTTTCATAAAATAATTTCTATCCTTCCTAAGAAAAAATAATTTTTCATAAATGTCCTGTGCCGCTCTAGTGTAAGAATGTAAATTTATCTATCAATTAGGAAATGGTCATTGTCGGCCATGTTTCCAACACCAGAAAAGCTGCCTATACGTTACTATAACCTTTAAGGACCCTGTTTACTAACTAGCTTTTAAAACAAGAGTTCTATGGCCATAAAATTAATTAATACTCATTATTTTTCCTGGTCAAAGTTTTTATATATTTCTAAAATATGCTTTAATGCCACGTAACAAAAAAGATTAAAGCCGAGCTCGTTTTGTTTTGAAATTTAAGAGGTTTTGAGCTGTAAATTTGAAAGCGTATAATTAAAATTTTTAGGGTATTATTCGACACAAAAAGCAACAGTGCCCTTGCAATAAATGTTTTTGACTCACATATAAACATTATGGAATAATATTGATTTCAATTTTCGCGATTTTTTACTCACTATTTGATAAAAAATTTTTACTTCGTCGCGTATAAATCGCCGGCTGTAAAGAGTTACCGGTTATCGGCAAAATGAAGATTTTGCATTTATAGAATAATATTTTGATTCTATTTACTCAAAATTTTAGTTAATTCTGTTATATTGATAAATATCGAGTTTTTACTTTCAAAACACTCTACTGTAAAATCGTGATTTTGCAGATAACCGTGTAAGTGAAAGTGTATTTAGTGCTGTGTATATATGTGTGTTTCCGTACATTCATAATTTACTTTGAAATTGACAAACCATAGCCCTAACTAGGTGGTATCTACTGAATGTCGTTGAGTTCGCTTCGTTAGTTAGTATACAAAGTGGGATCGAACATCACTCACATATAGAGCGTTCGCAAAACTGTTATTTTTATTATCTTATTTCGTTTAAGACCGGAAGGAACACTGCCAAGACGAGTAATAAACTGTTTTATAGATAGTAAGACATTACTTTATGTTTTAGCAGCTACTATACTCAACATTTTAGTTTTGACATACAAAGGAAAAATGCTGCCAGCTTTTTGGGCACCCTCACGCGCGTACATGTATTTCTTACTGTCAGAATTGAAGCTGATATGCGTGGTATTGCATTGTTTCATTTTCGTGATAAATAAATAATATCGCATAACAAAAGAGAAACCAGTCGTTAAGCGCCATGAAGAATGTTTTACAATTTATTCTACAAATAAAAACAAAAGCTCTGCGTCGTTGTTTCTTTTGTAGCTTTATGTTTTATCATTAAAATTAAGTATTCAAAACTGTGGACTAGAAGTGAAGACATAAAAAAACAATTGATGTTTTGCATAGTTTATGAAATCGTTGCCCAGAAAATTGCACTCAACAAAGGGGACTTTTATTGCATTTTGACCGCTTCAAGATGCGAAATAATAAGCCATCTGATTTATACCGTAGACATTTTTTTTGACAATACCAAGTCACACGCCTGTCCTTAACAATCCACTCAGAGCTTTAAAAAGCACAGATCTTAGGGGCACTGCGTCTGCGCCCGTCACTCTGAGACATAAGTGGGCAAGTCCCATGTGCCTGTAATTTCACCAGTACCCTTACCCTTCCAAATTGGAGTATACAGTAATGCTCACATTATTGCTTGGGGGCAGAAATAGGTAAGGTGGCAGTACTTCCTGGGACGAACTCTTTAATATGGAGCTCTACTGCTACAAAATTGTTTAAAAAGTCTTTTCATTCTCATTAAAAAGACTGCCAATCTCCATACCGTATCTCCATCTCCATACCGATCGTAACTCTTGATAAAATTCCATTTTGTATCTAAATGGGGCTGTTCGATAGCCTAAATGTACTTTATATTATATAATTGGCCGTGGATATCAGTTAATTCCTCTTTAAGAAATATAAGAAGTAAATTTTATCTAGTAGTAATATTTAAATATTGATCATGAGCTAAAATTCTTTTCTGAAATCGTCGGTGTTTTGTAATAATTTTTTCAGGGGAGCATGGATTAACGACTGTTTTAAAACACCTACGTCCTATTTTAAAATTCAATTTTGATTTTAATTAACTTTAACTTTTAAAACAGGACGTAAATATTTTAAAACAGTCGTAAAAACACGAAAACATGCTCCCTTAAAATTTTTTTCGAAAAGGCGCTTTCGCCCTTTCTTCAAAACACCGACGTCAAGTGTCAATATAATTATGGCATCGTGTGTTACAAACTAATTTATAAATTAACGCTTCCTAATATGGGTTCCTAATAGAGGGCGCCTACTGCAATGATGACGAATTCTAAACAAATTATAAGAATAGCCGGCAGTATCCATAAAAATGTGTGCAATAAGCGCCATCTAGTTGATTTGTTTGTTATCACTAGAAACTAGAGGAGCTTTGATAAAACAAATTAAAATAGTTACTACGTGTGTGTGGACTGAGTGAGCACCCTCTGTAAAATGTTTAAAATGTGTTAGTCATTTAGTAAAAGTTCTAAAACAATTGTGGAATCCAATCTTTCTATTTGTAAAAAGATAAAACAAGAGAAAAATACCTTAATGTGTTCTCACTCAGTTCTCACAGAGGGCCAGTCAGATCTAGTACTAGTTTTTTTTACTCGTCGCGACATCTGCTGTACCAATAGGTACTAAATACCCGACTACGCTGTCTTGTCCATTCGACTGTGCTTTTTTTGTATGCATGTTAGGTACGCGATAAAATGTGGTCCCAGTTAATTTTGAAAAAAATATTCCACCTTTAAGGGTGGCATACTAGGGGATGAATGACTTTTGAGGCCGGCTTTTTTCAGTACTGAGATTATTAATATATTAAATGTTTAATCCTACTCGGTTGTATTTCGTATTGATATGTAGAACTACATCTTTCTCAGGGCACTCTCATATTGTCTATACCTTTCATTTGAATTTATTTTTATTGTAAAACTACAGTTTTTTTTACTGCATTCTTCGTACCCTTGGTTATAATAAACCTACATAAACGTCAAAAAAGCTTTTATCGCATGTAAGTCATAAAACAATACGAACATCATCAACTTATACGCATCCACTGCCAGGCATAAGCGTCCCCTTGAGCACGCCAACACTTCCGATATAATACGAACTGTCGACTAATTTTGTTAGTAGAATCTTTAAGACTCTCTCGAGAAAGTTTGCAGAAGTGACCTTATTACACCAAAGGTGCGATTTATGAATAAAATAAGTTTTTTACGATAAAATGCACAGTGTTTGGGATTTTGCGTTGGATCGGTAAACTGTCTTGTATTATATAGACGAGCCCATGTCCGTCCTGATAAATCTTTAAAAAATGTAGTACTCTCCTCAAACATCCAAACGTAAAAATTATTAACAAAATTAAGTTTAATACATGTCTGTCACGAACTATTCATAAATCTTAATAGAAGTAACGACTGTACGTAATAACGTGAAGATTTCTTTGGTAGTCAAAAGCTGTGGTTCTCAAACATAATATTCATTACACTTCCTTTCTGAGATACATCACTCTCCTACAAAATCGAAAATACCTACGCTACAATAGCCTACTAAATCTGACAAGTGACACCAGGCGCTCACTACGAGGAAAAAGGAACTTAAGCACGCGCTATGAGAGGAAAAATAGCTTTGCCTGTCGTGTGCAGTGGTACGGAACCGAATGCTAGAATTGTACTGGGATTGTAATGTAAATGAAAGACTTGTCTGAGAGCTGGTACTGTCGGCGATACACTCAGCGAAAGGTACTTATCGCATAACCTCGAGCGAGTAACAGAGTCCTACCTAAATGTCATTGCTACAAGGCAGACGCACCAGGCATAGCTAGTCATTATAGATTAATCTGTTTTCCTCACCTAACGTAACATTGATGTCATCAGTCTTTTAACTAACATAAATAGGTAAAGGTTGAGACACGCTGTCGTGCAAAATAAATCCAATTTTAGAAACATTCCGCCGTGTACAAAACGGTTCGCCCTCACGCTACCAACCGCCGTAACGTCTAATTGATACTTTTTTATTCGATTCTTCGTTTTCATTTGGAAATACCACAAAGTTATTAAAACGTTATTAATACGACATTATGGACATACTTAGATCTGTGATTGGTAAAGTGTCGACAAACACGAAGCCACAATAAAATGAAATTGATTTCCTGTAAGAAGGACATGAAAAATATTTGTGCGATGGCGCCAAAATTGTACAATAAGCTGCCAAATTATATCCTTGGAACAAATGACATTGCCAATTTTAAAAAGTGTGTATTCTATTTATTAACTAGGAAAGCATATTTCAAAGGCAACGATTATTAAAATGACAATAACATAGAATCACAGGACAATAAATACAGTAGAAGTTAACTTCCGACGCGTGCCAACTATAGGTCTCGGAAGACCTATCTGAGTTCAATCCGCCATTTTCGTTTTGTAAGGTACGGTTGTGTCATTCTTTCGCTAAATTCTCTAAAATCCTAGAAAAACGCCTATTGTGCTGTTTTGGATGGCAAAAATGATAGACGCTACGAAAATATTGCCTGTAGTAGTATTTCAAATCATCGGTAAGTCTTATTTTAATAAATTTTAAAATTTCTGATTATATATTTATTCAGATGTTAACCGTTCATCGTAGTTCAGCTACTGGCGGCAAGATGGCAGTATGTTGAATAAAATTTCAATATAAAATCAAAACGTCGTAACTTGCAATAAAGTCATTGAACTTTATACACAGCGACTGGGTAAAGTTTAATTATATTAACAATACAAAATTTGTTACATTTTTTTCAGTTAGAAACTATGACCAATCATTATTAAGATTCCATCGTGTTTATAATTTTATTTGTGTGCATTTTGGCGACATCAGTTCCGATAGTAATCGAGGCATATGGCACTTCCATTGTTTTTTTCTTCCATGCATAGAATAATAGTTAACTACATTGACTTACAATTATATGGACGTCGGGTCCGCGCTAAAAAGTGTCCGAACTTATAGGGCGTTAAAATCGTATACAGAGCGTCATTCACGCTTTAGTCTTCGTTTGTTCGACTGACAGCGAAGCAAGCAAAATTAGACAGTACTGCGATGACATTACAATTTAAATTCAACGTTTTAGCTTTTCCATTCCTTTACATGTCACTACGTTTAAATAGGTTGACTTGGGGCATTTTTTTCGTGCTTTTTGTATTAGACCCGTCGTTCGTTTATTGGTAAGTCAATGGTTAACTATGACAAAATAATGACAGATTTGACATTTTGTAATTAAAACAATACACTGTTAAATTAATTTCATTAAGCAAATTGTTTGCCATTATTATTATTATTAATATTAGAGCTCCTTGTGAAAGAGTTCATGCAGGGTAGCACTGCCACCTTACCTATATCTGCCGCCAAGCAGTAATGTCAGCATTACTGTTTTCCGGCTTTGAAGGGTTAAGGGTGCTGGTGAAATTACAGGCAAATGGGACTTGTCAACTTATGTCTCAGGATGACAGACGCAGTGGCAGTGCCCCTCAGACCTTTCCGATTTAAAGCTCGGTGTGAGCACTGCAACTGTTATGGACAGGTAGCTTACTTTCGGCGCACGACTTGTTCATCCCGTCACTTGATATTATTTTAAAAAATTCCATAAAATTAGCAATATGTACATACACAATAATGTTATATAAGACCTTCTAGACGTCGTACACAACAAAATAATTTGATTTGAAGCGTTGACTTACAAATATTTGAAGTGTCCATGTAACTTTCCTTAACGTTAAAAACAAAAACAACAACAAAGCAAAAAGAGACTAATTATTATTTATACAAAGATCAAATGAACACAAAGAAAATTCCTTCGACCCGATGTACTCGAACCAACGCCTGTCGCCTCTGCGTAGCCACGTAGCTACATTGGCTAACACATTAGCAAAGAGACAAAGTTGGGAAACCCTGTAACGCGGATACCATGGACACATACATAGACATCCACAAATTTCACTCAAACTCACTTCTCCCGACCCGGGAATCCTAATCCTTTCCAGAATCTTCGCCGTTCTTTAAGGTGTAATCATTGTCGTGGTGTATTTGTTTAGCTATTATTTTTTAATTTTTCTGGGGTAATTTCATTGACTCGAACTTCACACTTCTTTCGCTGGGTTTATTAGTCAGAAAATGGTGGTTTTTATTCTGTTTCAGAGTATATTTTGGTGTTCATAATATAAAGGATAGTTTTGAAAACAACTATCGTATATTATGTACAAGACACCCGAGGCACTAGCCTCTCGCAGAACCGGATGAAGACAAGTGAGAAAGGTCTGTGACAACCCTGTACTCTGGCTGATCTGGGGTCAGAACCTGAACTTATAAGGTTCCTGTGCGCGCATAGGTTATAGTGCCCTTCTCCTATATCCTAAAGATCGGTAAGGAGGGTTACTATAATCAAAACTAATGTAGATAGATATGGGGCTGTTGTATATTATGTCCTTTGGCTAGGTCACAGCAATGTCGCAAAACTTGAGCCAACAGTATACTTATTGGCGACTACCCAAAATGAAAATGTCAGGACACAAGTTCTTCGACTACATCTTAATCCGAAATCTTGATTATAGTATAACAAAAACAAGTAGGGCAACTCCCTCCTATTCGGTGCGTAAATGCTTCATTCGGAGAGTAGGGTTGTCACATCATCATTTTAGTTGTACCTAAAGGTCGTAAATACAATGTGAAAAAAATGAGGCGTTTATTATATTATTTAATTTAATATATTAAATATTATTATAAATATTATTAATAATATTAATATTATTATTATTAAATTATGACATACACGATTCTGACATATCAAATTAAATCAATTATCTTAAATTTATCAATTTGTTGCCTAATTATTGTTTTAAAATCGAATCTCAATCCACCAATGTATTATTTTATTATTGTATTTGCTTGCTTTTATTTTAGAAGGCCGAATAGGTTTAAGTTCTGATTTAATTTTTACCATCAACATGTGTAATGTACCCTACCCTATTTGAAGCGAATAAATGAATTGTTATTATTATTACTTATTTAGCGATCGGCACAGGTCGAATTTTTTTTCCTCAACTTCAAAGAACAGAGACAGGAAGGGAAGACTTCCTTATGACGACATTTTTTGTACCAATTAGTTTTTTTTATACATGACAGGCAGATGACTCCATTCCACCTGACTTAAAATGGAAAATGGAATCCAAACGTGAAGGAACCTAGTGCAGTGTTGATATAATCACTGCCCAAGCCACCTCCACTTTGCATGCCTACAAGATGCCTCTTCACGCCTCGTTTGAAGAACCCCATATTGTAAGACGGAGGGAATATGTGCCCTGGAAGGAAGTTCCATATCTGAACTGTGCGACAGAGGAAGGTGCCAACAAACCTTTTAATTCGCGATGAAATACGGTTATCGCCAAACTCCGCTTTAGTCTTCATTTGTTCGACTGACAGCGCGATACTGCGATGACATTACAATTTAAATTTCGAATAGGTTGACTTGGGACATTTTTTTCGTGGTTTTTGTATTAGACCCGTCGTCCATTTATTTGTAAGTCAATGCGAATAGCGCATGCTATGACCCGCGCTATGCAACATGAGTACACTGCAAGACTATGCCTATATGTTCGTCTATACACGGCGAGTGCAGGGCGCGCACACATACAAGACCCGCTGCTACAGTTGCATAGAGTTACCATACCTATCTTATTATACTACGTCTTGATCGAGGTCACTAGTTGACTGTAAATTGCTGTCAAATATCTAGTTTGTAGAACAGCCCGTATTATTCGGGTGTTCTCCAAGGAGACGGTTTTGTGCCACTGTTACATAAAATGTATTTGAAATCTATTATCTATTTCGACATAGATGAATTAAAAGGTTTAAACAATAAACAAAATAATACGTACACTAAATACATATACTTAAGTAATACGAAAAAAATATATAATGGTACACATTTTCTATCATTGTTTGATAGCATAATATGTTGCTACGGCAGAATATTGAGATTTAAAATTGGCCTAAATCACAATCATTTCAATTATTGAGTACTACTTATTAGATCTCCGTGACATTGTTGAAAACAAAAAAAACAACATGTTTCACCTAACTTAGTACGCTGAAGTGCACATTTTCAATATATTTGTATGCCTGTTAAGTAGGGCAAGTGCAACTTTAGTAGCAATAGAGCTTCTGTGTAAGAGTTCGTCCAGGGAGGTACTGCCACCTTACCTATTTCTGCTGCCAAGGAGAAATGTGAGCATTGTTGCGTTCCGGTTTGGAAGGGTAAAGGTGCTGGCGAAATTACAGCACATGGGACTTGTCAACATATGTCTTAGGATAACGGTCGCAGTGGCAGTCTAAGATCTTTGCCATTTAAAGCTCTGAGTGGCACTGCAGCTGTGTAAAATAACCAATACTTGAGGTAGGTAAACATTCAATCATGCTTAACATTGACTTACAAATAAATGGACGACGGGTCTAATACAAAAACCACGAAAAAAATGTCCCAAGTCAACCTATTCGAAATTTAAATTGTAATGTCATCGCAGTATCGCGCTGTCAGTAGAACAAATGAAGACTAAAGCGGAGTGTCGCGCTCTGTATACGATTTTAGCGCCTTACAAGTGCGGACACTTTTTAGCGCGGACCCGACGTCCATATAATTGTAAGTCAATGATGCTTAAAATGAAACGTACGTACAAGAACGTTACCTAAACTATGGTCGAACTGAATCAATTTCGTTGTGTTCTTACATCTATTCTAAAATACAATGTTTTTTCCGCCTTCTAAAAATATACAAAAATATATTTATAACTAGGCATAAACTAAAACGCAAAATTTTACTAGCAAAGTCCATGAACGGCTCTTCGTCGTTATTGGGGCAGTTTTCGCCATCCTTCTTTCGAACTTAATCTTGCGATGCAATGTAACGTCTTGTTTGTCCAAGAAACATACCGTGGCCAAAAGCACGTAGTATGAGCTTACTTCTGTAATACCGCATGAAAAGTATGACAATGCCATCTTTGTACAATCTAGCCTAAATGGAATATCTCGTATTGTAAATTCCATAGAAACAATCTCCACACATATCGGAACATGTACAATCACATCTACATAGATAAAAAGAAGAAAAATAATGAAAAGAAGAAGAGTTTACTTTGCCACTGCCTTTTTTGGGTACATGGAAGTATGTATGGTATTATAGTATGGTATTCACAGCCTTGACTTTTCCTGCTAAAGGTTACTTCAAGAACTGTTATGTACTTAAACGAATCTAAATATAACCCTCAACCTTTAAACTTCCTTATATTTATTCGCGTTAGGTTTACCCTAGCAAAGTAGGTCAAACTAGTTACATGATATCGAACAAACGGTTGTTAAAGCAGCAACAGATGGACTGTTAAATATAACAAGGACTGTTTTTGTTCAAGGGAACGTGATGATTATTATGTTTGAGAAATATTACAAAATATAAGTGGAAGTGTTAGAATTATTTTGTTACAATCGTTTGTACATCCTTCTTATGAATTTGTGTTCTATTTAAAATGGAATTAGTCATAAATTAGTTCACTAATGATCACTGTTTTTTTTTTATGATACCCATTGACGAGACGAACGAATCGTGCGCCTGGTGGACTTCTTCATTTTATCGTATCGATGACATACACTATAATAATTGACATAATACCCGCCGATCGTTGACCAAGGTGCGCCTGATGTCAAAAAAATAATGGTATTCCTTCCTTGCAAGTCTGGTAACTCAGAGCTATAAATCACAAATATTTGAGGGACACTGTTAATGCACCTGTCACCCCGAGACAAAAAGTTAACAAGTTCTAGGTGCCTGTAGTTTCACCAGCACCCCTGAGGCCTAGCAATGGGCTCAGTCCATATACATTTATTAGAAGTAGAAAAAGAAAGGAAAGGTAAGGCTGTAACAAAAATAATACAATGATATAAAAAGTTACAAACAATATAAACCGCTCCCTACCAGTACTTAAACGCTCTAGGCGCCAAGAGGAACTATACAGTGTGTTGATTTGCTTTCTCGCCGTATTTAAGAAATTAATCTAATTGTATCTAGTAAAGTTTTGCAAAATTGTCTATAAATTGTACGCACCGCGCGCGGGCAGTGACCCCGATGGGGCCCGAGGTGTTCGAACGATACGTTATCTTTCTCGATCGCTTAATTACCTATTTTTTTATTATTATGGTTTCTTTCTTCTCAGGGCAATTTGTCTTACGAATGAATAGTAGACTTTAATCAATGTGACGATTTCAAGTGTTATTTGCTTACCAATGAAGTAAAGACCATTTGAATTTGAGTTTGTACACAAATTAGAGACAAACACAATTGCAACGTCCGTAAAGCACACACCCAAATATATAACATTCCAATACAAATATTAAGGATTGAATGATTAAATACAAAACAAACGGTCGTCGGGTCAGAAATATAACCATTCGTGGGATTATTTCTGTTCTTTGGTTATAGAGATCACAAATTTTGCGAACAATTTTTTTCAATTTTATTTTCGGATTTTCAAGAAAATTGAAATCGTATTCAAAATTTGCCATTCACGAGGTTTAAACACGAAGCGAAACAAACACTTTATATCGAGTTCTTAGGTTTTCGCGATTGTTACACATAGGAAATGAAACTATTTTTCCGGATTTAAATCGCGTATATTTGTTTATTTGGTTGACAGTCAACCGTAACCATGGGTCCTGTAAAGTGTCCGAAACGTCGGTTTGTTTGAAAAAACAAATATACGCGATTTAAATCCGGAAAAATAGTTTCATTTCCTAAACACTTCATACTTATTAAATGTATTGTTATACAGTTTCTGCGTACTTGGGCAACAATAATTTGCGGTAGTGACGATCGAAATGGATCACTACAACAAAGAAACAAATAGCGCTATGATACACTCATAGCCCCACACTAGGGAAAACCTGTACCGCGGGTACCATGGACACACACATAGCCAACCACAAATTACACCCAAACTCACGGAAGAAACAAATGTAATCCCGGGAATTTAGGCCCGGGAATCAAACCCGGAACCTCTGCGTGGGAGATCAGCATATTTTTTGTAATAACAAGTGACGAGACGAACAAGTCGTACACCTGTTCATAACAGTTGCAGTCCCACTCAGAGCTTTAAATCGCAAAGGTTTGAGGTCTGCCCGTCAATTGTTTCGAACTTGGGTTAGCCAATCGGAGCGCAGTTGTCACAGTAATAATGTGGCAGAATAGTTTTCAAACAAATAAAAAGACATTTCGTCTCTATTTCTGGTTATAAACTTGATGATCTAATCATACGAAAAATCATCAACAAAATTGGACTATCTCTCTAACATATTAATATACGTTACTTTGCATAATTAGCTGTGTGGTTAAATTCAAATTGGGGTTAATTAACTGCGGTAACTACTATGCTAATAGGGCGTGGGTATGATGTGTGACAGTGTCACTGGAAATTGTTAGTTTTATACCTCGTCATCCAAATTAATATTATAAATGCAAAAGTAACTCGTTTGTTAAGTTTTCACGCCTTAACCGCTGAACCAATATTGATGAATTTTTGTATAGAGATAGATGGGACCTAGAAAAAGAGCGTAGTCTACTTTCTGTTACAAAAATAAATATTAAAGGGGTGAAATAAGGGATGATAGTTTGTATGGAGAATCAATAAAACTGTAAATGTTAGTGTAGTAGTACTAACAAACAAACGCTACATGCCAAAATACCTATACATTTCAAAGTCAAATTCTTCGAACAGTGTGTCATGTCCGTGCTCGTCTACGACACCGACACCATCACTCTTACAAAGATGACCGCCGAGAAGTTCCGAGTCGAGTAGAATGGCATGGAGAGAGCAATGCTTGGAATTTTCTTACGAAACCGAAAAAATGTTAAAAATTTCACGGCAGTCGTGGCGAAGAAAAGGCGGGCGTGGGCAGGCCACATTGCGAGAATGGGCGAGACGCGCTGGACAAGGCGCGTACTTGAGTGGAGATCCAGAGTGGAGTGGGCGACACGGAGGTCGGGACTGGGTGAGTCGGGCAAAAAATTGCCAACAGTGGAAGAAGAGGGAAGAGACCCAAATCCAAGATTGGATTAGAAAACGACTGCCATGATGGTGATAGTAAGCTATTCCAAATATTTACACAGACGAAGTCCCGGGCACCAAACTAGTTTTATATAATTCAAATTAAAATTTGAACCGAATGAAGAGGCCATAAACAGGCAATAAAATGTAAATGTCTTTATAGAATACATATAATATGTTTTGTTACAATGTAATAAGGCCGCTTGTTGCACATTTATTTATTATTTTCATACTTTTCTGCATTGCCACTGTAACTTTATGTACAATAAATAGTAATTAATTAATTCATGTTAATTGTAAACAGATGTCAATATCTCTGTGAAATATAGATAAAAGTCTTGAGTTCGATTCGCGGTTGTGATAATTCATGTAATAAATAATATTCATCAGAATTTTAGGCGTTTTAGAAAGTGAACACAACATGCATGCGGATAAGGTGGTATTTAGAATGTATTAATTCTTTTGGTGCCCGGTTTCGGATCTTTCGTAGGCACTTATTCTTTCTCTGTTAATTTCATAGAAATTGAATACACAGTAAATGGACGACCAAGTCGTGCATCTGACGGTAAGCTACAGGCGTGTCCATAACAGTTGCAGTGCCACTCAAAGCTTTAAATCGCTAAGCTCTGAATCGCACTATGACTGCGCCCGTCACCCTGAGACATAAGTTGACAAGTCCCATGTGCCTGTAATTTCACCAGCACTCTTACCCTTCAAAACTAGAACACAGTGATGGTGACGTTAAATAGGTAAGGCAGCATTACTTCCCTGATCCAACTCTTTCACAAGAAACTCTAACGCTGCACCCTGTGGCATCGTGCCCAGTAGACTGGCAACATTAACTGCCAGGCTTGTGGTCACCGGAGGTTTCTCAGAGGTTCGCTACAAGTTTCACCTGTGGGTTTCAACCGCAAAAGATACAAAGCTTAGCACTGAGCAAGGTTGGCGTATTTGAACCTTTTGCGATTCTCGGCCGCTCTGCCCATAGAACCTGCGCCGCAAGCACATAACATTGGAAGGTGGTACAGTATGACATACCTCAAATTTTTTTCGAGATTAAATATTTTATGTGAAAGATTTTCTACATCCAGCCAGCTACAAGCAGCTAACTAGAGATGTCGCTTTAATAATTGTAATTAAAAAATTTATTGACTATCACGATGTCTTACTACCATGACGTTCAAATATTTTTTTGTGAAATTAGTCCACTAGTTTGTTATAATTATTATAGGTTGTTATAATTATTAATACAAAAATCGAACATAGAGAAAACTTCATTAAATCCGGCTGAATTCGAACCATCGTCTTCAGCATACCAGACCAACGCTATCCCAACTAAGCTACAGAACGAACCGGTAGACTCAACGAACTTTTCTATGTGTGTTGCAGATCTTTGTTTTTCAACGACTTTTTTGCCGCAGCGCCTTCTGTGAGAAATCTATGAAAGTTTTTATATTTTATCAATATTTTACATTTTTTTATTTCGTCCAAATGTTGCCATGTGCATTCTTAAATATGTAGCAAACTTAATTTTAAATATGTATTAAAAATAATTCCATGATAATACTATTTTTCTCTAAACCACTAAGCAAATCCATTGATCAATTTGTTTCCACTAAATGTGCTACTCCAACTAATCCGCTGCTCTCTGGATTATACAGTCCTGTAGGGGGACATCACTGGTGACGTCGCAAGAAATAGGTAGCGTTTAATGACAGAGTGCGTTTATTTCACAACCAATACGTGCTTAACACCCCTTGCAAACGTAGTATGTATACGCTTCTGTAATAAGATTCCGGTTGATATTCAAAATTTGCCATTTACCAAGTTTAAAAGTATTGTGAAACAAACTTTATACTAAAGGTTTATTATGCAGTTCCTACGTACTTAGATGACAAAATAGGTAGAGTGGCACTATTTCCTGTTCGAGCACTTTCATGAGAGCCTATTGCTATTATTCCTATTATTATTATATGAAGTCTAACTCCCAACCGGTCACACAAGTCTCTAAGAAAGCCGTCGTGTGTCGCTTTAGCGGCGCCATCTAGTTTTAAATATAAAACTAAAATATATAGAAGTCATTAGAGAACTATTCGTATCTACCTCAAAATATTAAGTTTATATTATTATTAACTGCTTGGTGACAAACTTTTTGAATGCATGAATGCTGTCATGGAATATGTCATGGTTACAACAAATTTGATCATAATTATCTTAGAGGATGGAAAAATAATAGTCTAAGATAATTATGATCACATTCGGTAAAAATGGATTTGCAGAAATATTATTATTATAAAAGCTTGAGCCACAAATAATTGATATCAAGGCACCTTTATGCAAATTCTTTAGGAATATGTCACCAAATCTGCTATTTACTGCTGTGCAATGTGCATAAGTTACTGGTAATTCTAAATTTATTGAGTTGCTTTTTAATATTATCTAACATTTTGTGCCTTAATTCTAGTCCACTGCAAAGCATTTTTAGAAACGATCTAAACAATCTTCCATTATTTTGTGTGCGGATAAAATGTGGGTAGTTTTGTAACACGTCGTCGGATTTTTTAAATTTGTCCGAGAACTGTCTCGACTACGTGCTTGGCTGGGTGCTATTTCTACGTGCTCTTCAGCGACAGGACAGAAGGAAATCCCTAACCCTGTAACTTTTAAATTTTAAATCTTTGACTATTTTTGTCGTTTTGGTGTCTGTTTATTACTAATAGTGGCGATGGACATGGAGCTCCAAACAACAGTGACAAAGCGCAGAGGACCTGGACCTTGATGCACCATTTCATACGACGAGGAGTCGAATATGATTAAAGGTAAGGTTGGCTTATTTGGTTATCCGCGACCAGAAACATTACTATTTTATATTTTGTCCTACCACTCAAAAAATTACAATGTGTCCAGTCTACAAATTTGTATCAAATTCATCTCTCGTCATTGAAATGAATGTGGTTTGTCTTTTTCTCTTTCTTTAATTAGATAAATTCGGCAAAATCGAATCAAATGCCGCGGAAAAACCGAAAGCCTCTGAATAATCTAAATTCTAAAATCGCGATCACGATGGGGTTTGATTTTGACGTTTCAATCTCCATTCCTACTAAACGATCGTGTGCCATTCAATAACGCGTGCCTTTACGTTATGTTCGAAATATCGCTGTGGCCATGAGAATAGCGGAATAATCAACAGGAGTTAGCGGAAACTTTTGGATGCAATCCACATACCATTAAAGGCTGCAATAATGGTCTTCGAGTCTACCTATGAAAGTACCGAAAATCGCCCAATCGGATAATCATTCTAGCGTGTCGTATATTAGACAGTTATAAGGCTATGGAACGTCGTAAGACCAACTCAAACGCTTTCTGCATCATGTTTTGTGCCGAAACAAAAATTAAATTGTATAAATAAATATTTGCTCGGATCTATTTTAGGCAAAACAACATAAAAACATGTTCATTTTTAATTACGTCTAAAATAAGGCATACTTGCTAGCTTTCAGATATCGATCTGCAAGTTAGCAAGTAAACCAAGCGGCGTTTCGTGATTACGGGCTTTCTTAACACATTTATGAATCGAAAAACTGAAATAATTAGATTTCTAGATATTTCGAATATACTACAGAGCTCTAAACATTCAATGCTAATTAGGAGTCGCAATCGAGATATGTGATATTATTATTATAATATTATAATGATAATACTATTATACGTAATATTTATTTTTGCAGTTTAGCCATACCCCAAGTCTAGCATAAGCGGTGATATGTCACACGAATAACAACCTAAAAAAATTGCAATTTTTAAGGTTTGTTGTTCTTGTCGATAAACTCTCGATGTTCTCATGATTAGATTCAACCGTATTAAAGTATAGCAGATGGTAGTGTGCCGCCGGTTTCCTGCAAACTGAACTTCTACTCCTGTTTTGTAGTCTTAATGCAGCCCATGTGACTATGCACTTAGATATATCACACGAGAAATGTCTTACTGGGTACATATGTTACTCCAATTTCTTATTTTTATTTTGTTTACGAAATATTGTGTACCCACTATCGCTTTTTCACGCATCCGGCTAGTATTTGATTCCAAGTTGTTAACGTTATCTATCAATTCACTGTATTGTAGAAGTACAGCTCCTTATGAAAGAATTCATCCAGGGAAGTAAGACTACCAACAAAGTACTAACTTGTGAGTAGAACATACAATCGAATGGAGAACCTCCTTTTATGAAGTCGGTTAAAAAAAATTTTTTCTTCCCACAACATCTTAGAAATCCGCTGTTTTTCTGGCCATACATCAAACGTAGCATGTTAGACGGTGGTATATCACACGCAAAATGTCTGTTTGGGTGCGCCCGTATGACCCTAAATGGTTCCCGGAATCAACATAAATTGACTTTTCGTTTCGACCACTGGATTTATAAGTAGCAAGCTTTGGTTATTATGAATACGATGTAGGGCATTATACTATTACTTACATATACATACAATAGGTGTATATTCATTCTATAAATAGACAAATAAATAAACAAACAAAGCACACACTCATAGCCCCACACAAGGGAAACACTGTGTTGCAGGTGCCATCGACACACACATTGAACACTACAAAAAAATGCCAAACTCACGAGATAAATAAATGTAGGCCATACAAATATTTCTCCACGTCCGAGAATCGAACCCGGGACCTCTACGTGGCAGACCAGCATGGTAACCGTTCGGTGACGGAGGAACACTCCCAACAGTAGCATGATTCTATTTTTTTTTAATTTATTTATTCAAAATATAAACAAGTAAACAAATATATTATATAGTCCTCCTTATCGATTTCGGTAACAGCGACAAGGCTCAGATCCGGAATCAGTAGCTAGGGTCATCTGCGCGTGACTGTGATTATAGTGAACAAGCAGTTGCACGGGTACAAATTCACCCTCTCGTCCCTTCCTCTACGGTCCAATGGACTGTTAACATAGTACAATCGGCAGGGTTGGGGTGCAGCGAAAGGCCGTAAACCGCTATATGGATCCTAACAGACTAAGGTGTTAAACTAAATTTACGTACCGGAAAAACTTTCATTGATTTCTCACAGATGGCGGCAAAAAAAGTAGTTAAAAACCAATAAAAAGATCGTCTGGATTTAAACCAACGCGACGCCTTAACGTGTCTGATGCTTTCCCAACTGAGGTACGGAACGAACCAACAGATCTTACGATTTTTTCTATATGCTTATGTTGTTATTTTGGTTATAACGATTTTTTTTTATTTATTTATCCAAGTTATTTATTCTCATTTAGGATATTTTCAGAAAGATATTGGATAATATATAAAACCTGAATGTTAATGAAGCAAACAAAAGCAAACAGAAGATAAATTCTAAAAATCAAAATAAAACATAATGGTGGATGATTTCTTTAACAGACGAATTTGGCCAAGTAGTTCAAAATAAGTGACATGATCAGCGAAATAAAAGAATATGAAACCACTTTTTGTCAGCCCGTTAATTAATTATCTGAAGTGGTCTGAATTATACTGTCATCGATTTCATATTATCGGTGCTTTGTAGAAAGAGCGAAAGCGCCACTTTTTTAGGGGTGCGTATAGGTTTTAAAGATGGTTTTAACGTCCTATTTAAAATTTAAACTAATTAAAACAAACGTTGAATTTTAAAACATGACGTAAATTATTTTAAAACAATCGTGATAAAGTAAAACATGATCACTTTAATTTTTTTTCTAAATGGCGCTTTTGCTCTTTCTACAAAACACTGAAGATATTTATCACACAAGAACAATAATAGATAAATACAAAAACAAACAAAAAACCGTAGAGTGGTCGACAAGTTACACTACAATACTCTACGTTACTCTACGCTTCATTTTCTTACACTACAATACGCTACACTGCACGTGGGGCCATTAATCCAAGCTGCCACTGTTGATATAATTTCTAATATAACTCATTCTTTTAAAATAATACAAACATGAAATGTATAAAATAGAAGATAAGCCAAGCTTATTTTCTCCTGGGTATACTTCGTGCACTAACTTATTTCCCTCTGTGCGTTGTTTAAAACCTCACAATAAGAAAGTAAAGGCGTTAATAAAATAGCGAGCAAACCCGAGAGTGCAGAGCTGAGAAATAAATAAATAAAAGAAGTAAGCGAAAATGTTGATCGACGTATCTTTTTAGTCTCGCGCACATTATTATTTAAACATAGGAACTTTTACAACGCCATGGAATTTCACAACATTTTATAATGACTCTGAAAGTGACATTCAGAAATGAATTAATAATATTTTTCACCTCACTAGCTAGGAAAGGCTTTGTTTCTCATTAGAAATCTGCGCGCAATAGAAAGCCATTACAATTTATTCATTACAATAGCGTTTTTTTTTAAGGTTTTTGTGATTCGAACATGACGATGGACTGTGGCACGTATCTTTCGATGAAAAAAAGAACATATGACACGTTTTAGTACGCGATTAGTCGTATATTATATAAGTAATATAAATCAATTGGTATCTTTTATTATTATTATTATTATTGACATTAAATTGACAACGATAATTAATTTTGTTTATTAAAACTGATTTGTTACGGTACAACTGTTTTTCTTTCATCTACCATTTTCCTCGCCATAGTGAGGTAGAAAGTTGTGTGTTTCGCTCGGCAGTAAAGTTATTTTGCTTCTCGGGCCTTGAAACCCTCGCTTCGCTCAGGATTCTATTTTTGAATCTCAGGGTCGTATTCTAAAACTCTACTCAATGCTCAAGACAGGGTTTGAGTATGGTTTAAAGCACTCGAAATCATACTCAAGTCCCTGCCATTAGGGTCGTATTTCCAGTGCTTGTGTTTCCAGTGCAATCCTGACTTGAGCATTGAGTAGAGTTCTAGAATACGACCCTTAGACTCATTCGCATGCTTAGGTTTCAATACAAGCACTAGCGTCAATCAACAACTTTGCGGCCTTGCATAATAAATAACTATTCCCGGGTCTACATCACGTATATTTGTCACGTTTGCCGCTCCCATGGGACCTGTAAAAGGCTCTTTCATACTTTGGTTTGTTTGAAAACACAAATATACTTGATTTAAATCTGAAAAAATACTCAGTGTTTGTGTAACAATCGCGAAAACCTAAGAAATAGTAATGTTTAAGTTATAGTAAGGGTTTGAAATTATCAAGATATTTCTTTAATTTGATAACCATCCGATATATATCAGATAATTATCCATGCTGATTCATAAATATTTTTACTAAAAACGACGAAAGTTAGAAGACTAAATAAACACAAAGAAAAATCTTTGGAAATTGATAATTTGTTACCTTTTCTTTAAGAGTCACACTTAGCGTGTTTGGACATCTTTTTATTGGTATTATTATTAAAGTACTACATGACGATCACCTATTTCTGCTGCTTTGAAGGGTAAGGGTGCTGGTGAAATTACAGGTACATGGGACTTGTCAACTTCTGTCTCAGGGTGACAGACGCAGTGGCAGTGTCTTTTGAGCTGCACTGCAACTGTTATGGACAGGCGTGTCGCTTAGCATCCGGCGCACGACCTGTTCGTCCCGTGACTAGGTAAGATAAAAAACAAAGGGGGAACGCTGCCAGCATCTTGGGTATCTTGCCGCGGAGCTCGATTTTATTCATATCGCACTGCTATTACAATAGTGTTATAATTCAAAATATGTTAAATTCAAGATCACACCATTATTGAACGTAAAATTTGATTCACTACACGTCAATAAAACTATATTTAGAATATTGTACGAAACAACTAAAAGATATCTACTTCACTCAAAATGAGACACGCTTTATGTGAGCTAGTTCTGGCCAAAACAATCCTTATTCAAAAATATAAATTAATTTATTCTCTTTTGTTTTTAAATATATTTGGCAAGTAGGAAATTGTAATAAACTATAACCTATACATACATTTTAATTATCTTTCACGGGAAACGATTAATTCGTTTTTTTCGTCGACATTTTGAGTTAATACACTATATCCGCAAGTTTGTTTCAGTCTAACATAAAGTTTGTCTGGTCCACGTGCTAAGTGAAGTTCACAGAAAAATTATTTGAAACAATGTTTACACTAAGAGGGATCACACACACAACACCGTACGCCGCGGTATGTCCCACACGGCATTAGTTAGGTGGCTGTGGCTGCCGCGAAGCAACTCAAATGGGCACTCACCCGCCTGGACCTTGAGCTGGCAGAGGAAGCAGCCATGGTCCAGGCGTGGTGTCCCCCCAACCGGCCACCGTCGACGTGGAGCAGAGGGCCAACTCATAGAATCTTATACAGAACGAAACCGCTGCGACCGGTTGGAATGCGCTGTGCCATTGACCGGTAAATCCCTACACCAGCAAAGTTGTACAATATTTTCACTCTAAGGGTCACTCTTTTCACTTGATCAGTTCAATTAAGTAAATTGAAGCCGCTGTCTTCACTTTTATTCATTTTTCTAATCATTTTTAGCGGTAATTTACCAAGAACATTCTTGTAATATTTTAACTAATATCTAATATTGAACACAAAGGAAAATTCATTCGATATTATGGACTCTGATACGGAACGACCCGTGACCTTACGAATTTTTCTATTTGCTTGTTGCAGATGTTTGTGTTTGGTTTCTAACGACAATATTATTTTCCTTGGATTTTCATGATTAGCATTTCAGTCACTGACAAAGTTTTCTACTTCAAACCGAAGAAACTTTACAAAAACAAAAGGAAATTTTGAAATTGTGATTCGGAATGATATTTTTTTCTGAGAAAGACAACAGTGCTATGAAATTAACATTAAGGTTATTAACATTCGCATTACGCTTCCATACATAAACATCATACATCTTAATGTGAATCGGCTTTTTTTACAATACCAAGTGACTAATTAAGAACGTTGGAATGTCGTAAAGCGAAATTTCTTCGCAAGTCTGTCATTATTATTTAAAAGTAAAACTGTTATACACATGCATATGTCAAGTTTCCTGAGTGAAAAACTGTGCCAAAAGGAATGTTCTGCTTCAGTTTTATATCTAATATTGATTACCTGAAAATCGATTGTGAGCAATTATTTAAAAAACTTGTTATGAAATAAGTTTATATTCACATTTTGAACGGTAAAAGGGCTAAGCCAGACTTCTATATCATTTTTGTAGTAGTCCAGGGAAGTACTGCCACCTTACCTATTTCTGCCGCCGAGCAGAAATGTAAGCATTATTGCATTCCGGTTTTGAAGGTCAAAGGTGCTGGTGAAATTACAAGCACATGAGACTTGTCAATTTATGTCTCATGGTGACAGGCGCAGTGGCAGTGTCCCTCAGAGCTTTGCTTTTTATTGTACTTAAAAGTCAATATAACGGTATTTGGGAGCGTACGTAA